>NW_017306925.1:549359-559117 GCF_000935625.1 Nanorana parkeri | reverse complement strand
GATATAACAAATCTGAATTCTCTGTAAATTTTCAAGCGCTCAAGCAGTTAACTGGAGATAGATGTACAATATGCCCTGCACTTTAAATGGTACTGATGTCACTCTGTTAAGAGCCTGCACATTTTCTGCCATTAATATGTGACTCATATCATACTCATTCCATGTATCTCCTCTAGATCGCTGTGCACATATTTAGAAGTACATAATGTATTGGCTATAGTGGAAACATAGGGGCCATGGCTATTAAATGCATATTTGATTAATTTACTTCCAAGAATAAGAGGCGAAAGTACACTGAAAAGGACACTTTTATTTAGCAGCATTTATCTTGACGCTGAAGTATAGCTAAAAATATAACACTTGTTTTGTTTCTATTGCTTACCTTGGTGTAGATAGATAAAAGACGAAAACTATATTCACAGACTAATTCTCCTACATGTAAATTATTTACACATAACCATTACTCCTATATGAAGTATAAAACAGAAACCAATATAAATACAAAGTTTACACTAGCTAAATAAAACTGGATAGCACTTAAAGCCCTAATTACACATTTTCATCCTAGAACGGTGGTTACTTTTTAGGGTTAGGGGTAAAGTTTAAGGCGTCTGTTTCTAAACAATCTGCAGAGCCACTTGTCCTGTGAATCTCTGTGAACATTCATTCTGTGTAAATGAGGGCAAAAATGAATGTTCTGAGTATATTTTTCATTTGAGGTCGAATGTAATATTCAAAATTCACATGCATTATGGCCACTTGATAGAGCTGAGGATAAATACTTAAAGGAGAACTATGGGGTTAGGGCTTTTCGCCATTGTTCTCCTAAGGGTAACGGGAGGACACAAACTAGCATCCTCCCGTCACCCAAAGCTCAGTATACTGCGAGCTACAGCAAGATCATCAGGTGAAAGGAAAGGAAAAAAGCTGTCCGTTCCGCCAGTCAGCGCTGGAGGATCGGACAGGGGAGGGGGGGAATCCATGCAGGGAGCCGTGAGTGACTGTCACGGCTCTCTGCAGGGATAGATCGAGAAGTGAGCGAGCGACGGTATGTGTTCGCTCACTTCCCGATATTGAGCCGACCTGTGGCAGTTTGATTGTCACAGGTCGGCTAGAACTATGAGGCTGAGTGATTTTCACTCGCCACATACCCTGTTTCCCTGAAAATAAGGAAAATAAGACCTAGTACTATTTTTGGGAATTGCTAAAATATAAGACCTACCCCGAAAATAAGACCCAGTTGTGACCATTCCCAGGGCCGGTGGTGGCATAAGGGGGAACTTGAAGAGCCGCGGGAGAGGCAGGAGAGAATCAGCGGTGCCAACAACGCCAGCGCTAGGGGAAGCGAGGCGGCACCAGAGGGAGCAGAGCCGCATAAGTCGATGCCTCCTGTCACCGGCTCCTGTCACAGGCAGAGGTATACCAAATGCACTCCGCCTGTGAGGAATCGATAGTGAAAGTGCGCTTCACTCATTCTGGCCAGCGATTGGTTAGCAAATTGCTCTTGGAAAGGTACGGCACCCCTGATTGCCCTGATTACCATATTTGTGTACATGAATACATGTAGACTTTTCTACATGAATAGGTGTGGATTGTTGTACATTAAAAAAAAAATAAGACCTTCCCCCGAAAATAAGACCTAGTGTGTTTTTTTGAGCCAAAAAAAATACAAGGCAGTGTCTTGTTTTTGGGGAAACACGGTAGTTCTCCTTTAATTCCCATGCTACTCAACACCATCTAGTGGCCATAATGCAATATTTTCTGAATATTACATTTGATCTGAAAATAAAATATACTAAGAATATTTGTTTTGCTTCCATTCAAATAGAGCGAACGTTCATAGAGATTGACAGGGTGAATGGCTCTGCAAATTGTTTCTAAATAGACCCATCAGGCCTCCTTCACACTGTAATCGGCCGGCACGTGCTGCGTGCAGGGCTGTATCGAGCTGCTCCCGGGAAGGACAGGTGCTGCGTGTCTTTAGATGAGGTGGCTGCATCTATTTCCATTTTAAGGCTTTTTTCCTTTCCTTTCACCTGATGATTTTGCCAGTAACAATCTTCCCATCCTAGGGGGACAATGCTCACTCACTGTACTGTATCTATGGAGGAGCAGCATTGTTACTCTGTGCTGCTCTCCTGATTTGGACTACAAACACCTCTCCTCATATCCACGAGATAAGGAGAAGTGGTCATGTAGTTCACAGAAGATAATGTGGAAAGCTGATACTATTGTCTGAGATTTCAGCTTAGTACATTGTAGGCATGTGCACCGGCAAAACATTTGTTTGGTTTCTGATTTTTCGTTATTTCCTTTTACGGGAATCGGGTCTGAAAATCAATGCGTTTTGTTATTGAATTAATCTGAATCCGAAATTTTCGTTAATTTCGGATGCGTTCTGGTATTTTTTCTTTAAGTGAGTCTGCGGCCATCGTCCATCACGATTGAAGTGGATCTACATCGCTGGATGACATGATTGATGTTTGGATTACATCGATGGACATTTTTTAATTTTTTTATTAAAGGACTTATAAAAAATCTTTGTTGTGGGTTTTTTTTTCAAGTAAAGGACCTTGTATACGGTGTGGTGTGTTTATTTACAATTTTACTGTTTATTTGGTGAATAAATAGGGGTAACAACTACCCTTTACTCATTCACAAGGGGGGGGGGGCATCTTCGCCCCTTTTATGAAAGGCAATAAATACTATGCTTGTTGCACTCCTTACCAAAATGTCCCTTGTAGTGGGGGGTGCTCACAGTGACTGCGGATAGCTCCACAAATATCAGCTGAATTATAGAAATGTCCCCCTTTTATGAAAGGTGCACCCAGATTTAGATAAGCCCCCCTGCCCACTGACCCCTACAACCAAGGTCGTGGGGAAGAGGCACATGCCCTTATCAACATGGGAACAAGGTGCTTTTCCAGGGGTCCCTCCCTGGCTAAGCACCCTCCTCATGTCGAGGGCAGGCTGCTGATCGGATCAAGGGTCTGGTAAGGCATTTTAGGGGAACCCTACACAGTTGTTTGTGTTTTTGAGGCGTTGGGGTCCCCCATATAATCCCTACCAGACCTAAAGGGAGAGGTCTTCACTCTGTTTTTATGTTGATGTTTAACAACACAAGTTCATTCCGAATGACATTCAGAAAAAAATTTGGGTGCATTTGAAATTTCGTTATCGGAAAATTTGGATACGTCCGGATTCGTTATTCCTTTCATTTGGAAATTCACATGCATCCGAATTTCCAAAAATTCATACTAATTTCAATTTGAAACTAAAGGAATCGTACATGTCTAGTACACCTGAGATTACAAGCATACTGGGTTTCTATCAGGATCAACAAGTATTTTTCTGCAGAGTATATTCTTAGTCTGATTAAAAAAGAAAATGAATGCAGCCACCACACCTGAGGACTGGTAAGCTGCAATATATAATTTTTTTGTTTTGGGGTTTGATATACTTTAAGTGCTAGGTTTGGTATTAATGTTATGGATATCTGTATCATTGTGAGGTGAGGATAAGTTATACTTGGGTTGCAGAAGTGCTTAGAGTTACATTCTGCTGTGATATTGGTTCTGAAGGCTCTTCCCCCAAATGTCCTGCACTGAGCGGGTGGCTCATGTATAAAATAAGTGACCAAAAGGGCTCTTTCTATTATAGCAGCCTAGGAGATTCTTTCATTTCCATAATGTGACACATTCTAGGGGTAAGCCATTGTCTCACTATCAATCAAAGGCTTGTATTATCACAGGTCTTTAGTTTAGCTCTGGATTCCTTCTCACTTGCTTTTTAATTTCCTACACATTGAGTATCAATGCCCTCCTCAATGCCATGCGCTTCCTTTACAGCAAATATATTTCTACCTTCTGGATTTATAAGGGAGGTGGAGTGAAAGCTCCTAGTAATTGATGAGTTGTAAATCAGGAATGTGTTCCCCCACTGGTGACAGGAGCATTCGGCGGTATTTATGTTTATGTTTATCTGCAATGCAGTTTTACATGCCCCTGGATTATAAAGCAGTTTACATTCATGTGTGTATTGGGAATCTAGAAAACTAAACCTGATGGCTTCGTGTGAAAGATATACACAGTGTGAATACAGCTTCAGGGAAAAGCATCTTCCCTATCCTGAGCAGAGGCTCACAGGAATGATGACAATAAGAACATTGCCCTGAACTGGACACAAGGCAGATACAACTCCAGGGTAATGTGCTAACAGGTACTTGCCAATGATAGTGTTGAAATAGCTCAAGACAAAAGTCAGGTAAATGGGTGTTAAAAAACACCCCACTTCTCTGAAAAGTTCTCATCGGTGTGGTTCTTGTAGTGAGTTAAAGTGCAACTGAAGCCAAAAACTTTTTTTTTTGGGCAGAGTGGGGAAGGATTAGACCCCCTGTCATGACCCCCTCTCATGTTTTTTTTTTTTGTTTGCCATATGTGTCTCCTTTAGGGAGATTCACCCTCTGTATTTGTCCTGGGGAACTTCATCACTGGAAAAAAAAAAGAAAATCCCAAATTTTGGGCTGCCATCAGAACAAGAATAGATGGGGATTTGTCCAATGGGGACACTACTTCTGGTGACCCTACTGACTACTAGGAATTTCCTGCAGGTTGGAGGGATTTCCTCTCACTTCCTTTTGTGGCTATCAGAGAGGAAGTGAAGAGAAATGTTAGTGTTATGACTAGGGATGTACCGATACCGGTATTTTGGTACCGAGTACAAGTACCGATATTTTTTTTTCCCAGTACTCGCCGATACCGAGTAGCGGAAGTCCCATTCAGGAAGCCGGGCAGCGTGTAAAGACTCGCCACCCCGCTTCCCGATTAACAAGGAACCCGCCCCATGCTTCTCGAACATTGTGATGAGAAAGCATGGAGCCGGCTTGATGACCAATCATGTAAGCTGGGCCCCGTGTAATGACGCAGCGCCCTGCTGCCTGATTGGCCGGGAAGCCGGCTCCATACTCCCTCGCCACTTCGCGGCAAATTAGGATGCCGGGCAGCGTGTAATGACGCGCTGCCCGGCTTCCTGATTGGCCAGCTTCCTGACCAATCAGGAAGCCGTGTAGCGCGTCATTACACGCTGCCCGGCATCCTAATTTGCCGCGAAGTGGCGAGGGAGTATGGAGCCGGCTTCCCGGCCAATCAGGAAGCTGAGCAACGTGTAATGACGCGCTGCCCGGCTTCCTGATACAGGAAGTATCGGGCTAGGCATCGGAGCATTTGGTCGAGTACTCGCCCAAGTACTCGGTATCGGCACCGATACTAGTATCAGGATTGGTGCATCCCTAGTTATAACCCACCGGTACTCTATCCAAACTATAAAAAAAAAGTGTATCTGCTTTTTTTGCTAAGGTTCTACTTTAAGAATAAATCTGATATTGTTTAACTGATCTAACCATTCATCATAAGTAGATAATGTTTGCAGCAATATCTGACTCTACCTATAAAAAAGGTTATATCGTTAGAATTCTTTTTTTTTTTTCAATGCATCTCTAGCCAAAATTCATTATGGCTAGAGTAGTGAAGGGCTAGAACCTCTGCCAAGTTTTTTTTTTTTTTTTTACTGATGCCATATTCTCATTGGAGTGATTCACTCACTGTTTTCTTATGGGACTATTGCCATAGGACACAAAGTGATGGGAACTTTAGTTATATAATTATCACCAGAACAAGAGGTGAAAGCTAATCTTCCTATTGGGGCACCTGTTCTTGTAACAAATGGAGACAGATTTCCCCTTACTTTGGAGAGATTCCTCACTCTTCCTGTTGCTTCTCTGACACCATATGTAACAGCTGGCAGTCAACCCGGGCTGTCACTGCTATAGTCTTTACCACTGGCGGAAACTCCCAGGGTCGCAGTGGTCACAATTGCGACTGTGCCATTGTGTTCCGCCTGTTGGGGGGCCCAGCAAGGAAGAAGAGGGCCCCCCCGTGATCGTGCCGCTCCTTCTCTGCCGCTCTGCCACCCGCAGCATGTACGCCCGTGTCTCGGCGGCCAGGGGGTGGGTCTAAGTGGAGTGGGTGCTCACACAGCAGAATGTGCTGCCTGCCTGGCAGCTGTGCTACAGGGCTGGAGAGGCTTTCACTAGTCCCGTAGAATGTGCTGCAGGCACTGCCAGGCAGCACATTCTGCTGTGTGAGGACCCTGTCCACTTAGCCCCGCCCCCTGGCCGCAGAGACACGGAAGAGGGCCCTGCAGGAGAGGGAAGGTAAGTCTGGAGTGGGAAGGGGGGGTGCGGGGAAGTGGGGATGCTGGTTGTATTCTGCATAGCTGACTTTTATTACAATGTAATGCTGGGACTTGTACTTGCTGTAAGATGATTATACAGCAATGCAGAATAGCACCAACTATGTCGGACTACAAGTCCCAGCAATGCATTATATTATTAAGTAGGGATACACCACTGCCAATACTGGGCATTTTCACGAGTACTCATACTCGTGAAAATGCCCCGATACTGAATGCGGATACCAGTGTTCTGTCGAGAACACCGACGTAGTCGAATTTGCCGACCTCAGCATCTGCGCTTGTGCACAGACCAGTATTATTGAGGAAACAGGAATTTATTTACAAAGTATTTTGTTTAAATTGTTAATTGTGATCGTTAATAATATTCCATCCGTCATTTACTGCCATGGATGGCATATTATTAACGGTCACAATTAACCATTACAAACGTATACTTTGTAAATAAATGCCGGTTTCCTTGTTAATCCCGTCTGTACGCAAGTGCAGATACGGGATCTGTGTTCTCGACAAAAATTGAAAAAAAGCGGCTGCCTGATGTCCCGCGCCCGCTGGGGACCTCGGCAGCCTTCCTGTTAACCATGTGGTGCCATGGCGGTGGGGGATTGGGGGTGCCCTTCATGGTTTCTTGCACCGTGGCCCTGAAGGTTCTAGTTACGCCTCTGGTCTTTACTAATGTTCAATTAGCACAGTTCCCGATCATGTGATTTTATATGTCAGTTATATATATATATATATGTGTGTGTGTGTGTTCTGTTTTTACATAAAACAGAACACATTTTCCAAAAGCATACCAAAAAAACCTCATATATCCTCATAACAATGTACAAGGTTATTTAGGTAGGAAACTTATAGTCATGCTGAAGATGCTCAATTCCCATGGGCTTTAATAACATCAGGAGTTAAATAAAAATAGATAAAGGTATGTACATAGAGATGTGATGATTTGGAAATGAATGATCAGGCCATTGTAAAATCTTCGGTACACCCAACATACATCTCCTTTATTCAATGTATGTCTAGCATTCCTAAATGACTATTTCACACTACCATACAAACAAGGAGGCATAGGAAAATGGAGCATAGAGAATCTTCTAACTTGCAAAATCTTCTGCAGTACAGAATTTGTTCTTCCTCTTCATCATGTATTCACCTTTTTCGGCATGATTTTGCAGGACTGCTTCAAAAGCAACAAACAATCATCCAACAATGTCTGCTTGTACATGACCAACTTATGACTCAACTTATGTAAAATTATTTTATTCTTTGGAACATTGAAACAGGAAAACAGGAAAACGAAGCCCATTCAATGACGGCCAGTGACTTGTAATGATAACTAATGGCTGCTGGTCTGCTGCAAGGAATTTGGAAACTCCAAAGTAAGCACGATGGAAACTATGGGCAGGTAGATAATAGCTGAAGGAGATAGTAGGAATCACGCATAATTGAACACTGCAGGATATATGTTGCCATTGGCAAGATAAATCACAGCACACAGTGGGCAAGGCCGGGCCCTACATCAGACACATAAAAGGTTAAGTTTGATACACATTCCACTTATTTTCACTCTTGTTGTGCAATGCAGATTTGCTGATAAATGCAATAAATACTATCACAGATTGCTGGAACAGGTGAGCAAGTGGTTAGTACAGGGGTGGGGATTTGACTGGAAAAAGGCATATAAAGTAACACATTGAGCCCACAGCTCAAAGATAAAAGAAAGAACACAGGAACAGGTTCTTACATGTAAGCCGTAAGCATAATATAACATGTTACAGGAAAATGAAATGATAAGGCTATATTCTGTATGACTCTTTTGAGTTTGGATCAGATGGACTGGAATTAGAAATCAGTGCTGGTATGTAATTCACACTCTCCCACATGTTTCATTTGTGTGCATGACCACATTTTACAAGGCCCGAAGGAACAATTAACTTTATGTCCTGGCAATTCTTCCACATAGTATAGGCCAAGTGCAGAAATTGTTCAGTCTGCAGAAAATGTCACTGTGTTAATAAAGTAGGCTGAGCGGCTCACAAGAGACTGAGTTGTCAAGACTAGACATGGTGTGGATGTAGTGAATATCTATGGTTAGTGAGAGTTTGATGTACAGTGAGAAAATGCAATTGTACACCATGTATTGAACCTTCTTGTGACTTCAGGTGATCTTACTCACTGGCAGGAACAATGAGGTTGGTTCTTGAGACATGTGGAGGACTTGTAATTGTGGTAGTGAATCAGTGGCTTCTGACTCCTATCCTGTTTTGAGAAGTCTGATGTACGTCTGCAGTGAACAGAGGTCATTATTAGAATTCAGGAGTAATGAGAAATGCTAAAAAGTTTGTTTGTATAAAAGGCAGAGCACACTACCACCAATTATATATAGAGGAAAGGCATAAAAACGTTATTTATTAAAAGATTCAACATGTTGCAACACCACTCCTTGACAAGGGTACTTTAGAGGGATCCCGTCTTCTCCACCATTCTCCATTCCACACTGTGACCTATTCTCCCACTGAACTCCCCCCATTTTTCCACAATAAAACACGCCAGACCGTATGGAGTTCAAAAGGCCACAGCAGCCACTTGTTTACTTTAATTAAATACAAAACTTCAATACAAAAATAAACCAATATATTATCTGAAAACAAAACATAACCCAGTATAAACATTTTTGTACCCCAGGTGTCCGGGTTCCTGAAGGCACATGTAGTAACAGAGGAAACACCGCCCCATAACAACTGTGTCTTCCAGATGACTAGTAATTGGCCCCCAGCCTCTCGGTGGTGACCAAAAACTAGGTGCTCAACCAGTGGCGGAGCTAAGGAACAAAGGGCCCTGGTGCAAGATTTTTTTTTGAACCCCACAAACACAGCGTTCTCCTTCCGCAGGGCTCGGCCGGCTGTCACTTTCTCTCCTCCGCGCTGGGAGACGGAGCAGCGGCCAGCGGGGGAAAAAGAAAGCACGGATGCACCGCTGTATCAGCAGAAAAATGGCACTTTCGGCATTATGCCAAAAGTGCCATTTTCGGCCAATATGTTTTGGCGGCCAATATATGGTGCAGCCCTAATATTTACAGCAATACAGAATGGCACAGGCTATAGAGGACTACACATCCCAGCAATACTTTATATAACAATAGCATTTCTGTATAAAGTACTGCTGAGATTTGTAGTCCTCAGCAGGCGATTGCTTGTAAGTCATACAGCAATCGCCTGCTGTTAAAAGCGGTACCAAGAGCAGCCGTGTTCTTGTTTTAACCACTTCTGTGGGCCACCGTCTATAGACGTACTGCGGCCTGGAAGTGGTTAAAGTGACATTAAAGTAATTTTTTTTTATCTCTCCACCCAATGTTAATGTTAGCACATTGTTGTTCACTGATGTCTCTTAATCCGATCTTCTTTCCTGATGTTTTCATCTGTCCCTCCAGCGGTGCGGTGGGTCTCCGATCCAGCGCTGACTCCTCTGTCATTGCTGGCACTTCCTGTCCCACGGTGTCTGCATGCAGG
>NW_017306925.1:544749-548615 GCF_000935625.1 Nanorana parkeri | reverse complement strand
CGGGAAATACCTTCACCTGGTGCAATTTTCCGCAAACTGGACTCTTCCCATCTACTCCCAGGATCCCCACCCCTCGGAAATCCCACCCTCTCCCACTAGCCTCGAAGCAGGTAAGCAACCCCTCCCTCCATATTCCCTTTTCCTTTCCTGTTAACTCTACATATGCTTGTCTCCCCTTCTCTCCATGTCATGCTGTCTCTGCGCACAATTCCCTTTCTTCCTTGTGCTCCATGCCTTTCTTCATAGCCGCAATGCAGGCAGCCTGGCAGCATGCACGTCAGACAGACACCGTGGGACACAGATGACTCAGCATTCAGCACTGGATCAGAGACCGACACCAGCGCTGGAGGGACTCTTCAAAACTACTGAAAAGAAGAAGGTGATCGGATCAAGAGGCGTAATTTAAGGTAAGTCCTTACAGAAGCATTGGGGGGAGGGATCTTTGACTCTAATGTCACTTTAACATCTCCCAGGAGTGGGACAATGAGTAACAGGCATAGTCCACAAATTAAAGTGTTAGGATAACTGCACTGAGAAATGCCATGCAGCAGTTGCTGAAATTTATACCTTGGCTCAAGGTTGAATAGGGGCCCGACGCTGGGGTGGGGTGGGGTGAGGAGGGGGGAAGCCTTGCTGTTCTCTGCAAAGCCCCTCACCCCAGCGTCAGGCCCCTATTCAGCCCAGAAGGAATGTACATTCCGGTTTGGATCAAACAAACTCAAGCTTTACTCCATATATTAGTAGGTTAACAGCAAAATAAACAAGATTTTCTTCTACATAAATGGTATGACACGTCACTTCTGGCAAATGGACCAGCACACAATTAGCCTATCGTGTCAGAGGGAACCCAGCTGCATACTTTGCTCCATGTGCTGTCTCCTGCACCCTACTAACTCCATCCAACTCCTCTTTACATCTCCCAGGAGTGGGGACAGCGAGTAACAGGCATGGTCCACAAATGCTGAGTGTATACCTTTGCCCAAGGCTGAATAAGGGCCCAGCGTTAGGGTGGGGGAACCTTTTGCAGGGGACAGCAGTGTTGTCCTCTGCAAAGGCTCCCACCCCAGCGTCGGGCCCCATATTCAGACTTGGGCACCAGCTGCTTTCTGCTTTGCTCTGCAAACCTCCCACCCCACCCCAGCGTCGGACACCAAGCTCAGCTGTTGCAGTTCCTGCCAGCCTCAGACATCTGCTTACCTCTACTCCAGCAGCCTCCGCTCCTGCCTTGTTCTTTATTGCTTCAGCTCACTAAAAAAACAAAGCTCTGCCCCCCGAAAAAGAAAAAAAAAAACCATCATTCGCATACACAGGAAGGTACCAAATCGCAGTTGTACAGGGGGGGCCGGGACCATACAAACTGCACTGCACACAGCCGTGGCGGACCCTGCAAGGGCCACTAATGGACCCCAGTGTCTATGTACGGACACTTCGCCGATCCCTGCAATCAATGTGTGGCTGGATTCTTTTTACTGCTGTGTGTACCTTTTTTATTATATAATTTCTCGGTCACATGACTTTTTTTCCTATTCAGGCCTGGGTCGGCGATGGGGCTAAGCCAGAGCAGGTCACATGTCCTGTGCCATTGCTCCAACTCCTTCAGACCCTCCCCCCAGGCCATACAGGGCAGAGTGGAAATGTCAGTGATGCATCTGCATGGGCTGGGGAGGAGAGGCCTGAAGAGGCTGAAGTAATATCACAGGACATGTTACCTGCTCCAGCTAAGTCGTGCCCCACACCTGAGCCATGCTGACGAGGATTACTCAGTAAGCCAAGAGCTTACTAAGTGGAAAAAGAGCCTATGGATTACTTCTACCAATGAAAAGGAATTTATGTATAAGTATAAGGGATCATCTTAAAAACATGTTTAAGCAAAGCTTACATTGCCTTATAAAAGGTTTGGATGAAGACTGAATTTTTCTACAGAGCAATATCATTTTTGTAGAGTTTTATATACATCACAATTACAAACAGAGCCACGTAGAATATATATAATTCATGGTAAAGGAATCTAAGATTCTCATTTCAATATATTACCTTAATGACAATAGACTAGTCATACAAGCCTATTGTGTAGCAGTGTATAATATGTGCCCAAAGCTTCTGCCATTCCTTTTTCACTTGCTTAGCTTAGATGAAGTAAAGCGTTGTTCCTATCCTTCCTTTCATGGCTATCATGGGAGACAGTAACCTTTCAGTGTGTTTTGGAAAATGAGACCTGTGAGCCTCTTGGGTGGAAGGAACCAGGCGGCCACCCAGCAAGGTCGCCCATTCTTCTCCAGAGCGGAAGACAAGCAAATAAAGACAAAGGACCTGGGTGTACAGCGAACTGTCAGGAGGCAAGCTGCCTCTCAGCATGAGGCATCATTAACTTAATTATAGGCAATAATCTTATAGTAAAGAATGTCTTACCATAGAGCACAGCTAACATAAATTGGAAGGTAGAAAACAATAGGCAAAGCAGGAATATTCTCTTTGGTACATACAATGGAAGTTCACGGCCCTATATTAACATTCTATTATTGAGTGCATATTACCAGTTGGCATCATCTGTTAGACAGGTTTAAACATCAGTCTTTTGCACTGCTTGTAGAAGTGACTGAGATTTAGAAAATTCACCAAGGTTGACAACTATTCTCATGGACACCGGAAAGCAGGTTTTTTTCTTCTATTTTTATTGCTTTTCTCCCAATTTATTTAAAAAAGGGCTGCAAAGATGATCCAAGAATAAATATATATTTCTATAAATAGACATTTATTTCATTTATATATTGTGATGAAAGATGTGATATTTGATGCAGAAATGACAATCATGCTTCCTGATTGGACAGCTAAATCACATATTTAGGTTTCCGAAAACTGGTATGGCTAAAATCCGGACACAAGTGCCTTCACACTCACTTCAAGGGTTAAGAAGATCACTAATGATTAAAGTGCAGGGACTGTCAAGTTAGTGACAGCCATGGGAGCTCTGTTAATGGTTTTCTATTAACCACCACTGTCCAAGTGAGATCAGATGTTTGCAGGGTGCATTAAGACTACTTCTCTCTGAAAAGATACTCTTCCTTACGCATAAGTTATTTCCCAAGTCTGGGATATGATGTAAGACTGGTTGGAGCCCACAGTCAGGAATTAGCATTGTGGGAATAATAAGAATAATATGCTTTAGTTCTGGGTACAGACTGCAGAGACAGAGAGAGTTATAGGCAGAGACTGTCCCACCCTCCTGCTTGTGTCCCCCTCCTCTTCACATCTCTACAATGATCCCCTGGCTCCTATATGCTGCAGCACAGCTCTCAGAGGCTGTGTAGTGACAGGTACAGCAGGGTGTAGAGCGCAGCTGCCCATACACAGAGAAGTCTGCATGGAACAATAGTGCCTTCCACAGACTCAGCGCAGCATCAGCATCAGCTCTGGAGCAAGGGCTGCCTGCCTTTTCATCTTTGCTAGGGTAAGTACTCGCTTTTTAATTTGTCCTTTGTCTGAGAGGAATGTTAGGTTTCAAGTCATCATTTAGGCTGTCCAGGTAAAACTGAATCAAGGGTGGGTTTTATACAGTTAATAACCATTCTTTTCATCTGTAGTTAGCAAGATCCAGATTAAAACTCACATGGGCACCTGCATGCAAAGCACATACAGATGTATATGTATTTTACACTTGTTGCTCTTGAATATTACACATTCATGTCTCGCAATACTCCAAATTAATACATTAATATATTACTTAATATTATACAATTGTATATCATATCTAAAATTATCAAGCATTCTCTTATAACGAATCTAAGTCTAAGATTAAGTTAGCATGGTCGTTACATCATTCAAACATAAAACGGCTTCAAGTTTAGAAACATATATATATATATATA
>NW_017306925.1:537541-543869 GCF_000935625.1 Nanorana parkeri | reverse complement strand
ATATATATATATATAAGGTTCAAGAACATGGCAAAGTATAAAGAAAACATATCTAGCTTTTATTGAAACTTAAAAGAAATCCTCACAGTGTGTTGATCAGCTGTTTCTACTGCAAAGTAGAGATTTGCCTTTTTATTTTTTTCAATATCTGACCATAGGCACTTTATAGAAAGGTGTGCAAGCATTTAGGACATAATATATATAATGGTCAATTGAGACTGACCATTGATAATATGGTCAATGACACTCCAGCACCTATTTCACTAGTGTGACTGAAATCTGGCAGAACAAGAAAACTTTTGTCCAAGGAAATACAGAACACCAACAGGCTGCTGAGTGAACTTGTTTGCAGTCTGGCACATAACTATACATTACTGTGATATAGCTAATACTGGAACTCTCTACAATGTTTTACAGCATAACATAGCTGGCCATCCAAGACTTCAGGTAGTCTAGGAAAATATTGACACTATTGACAATATTCACAATATTGACAAGAGGTTAGCTGGCTAAAGTCATTCATCAGGAAATGATAATTGTCTTTGATGTGAAATGTTTGTGTTGCTAGTTTCTTGGTAGTCTTACAGACACATTGAATCGTAGATTATTATGTATATCCCATGCCAACTCATTTTATTTACTGACCTTTAGCTGGAGCTGAATGTACTTGAAGAAGAATGCATAAAAAATAACCATATAGGTTAAATGTATAAAAGTAGATTTCTATATCTCGATGAAAATGATTTAAGACTTTTACAACAAGCCCTGCATTTTATTTTGTTCCTCACTAGTGTTCCAAGAGCTCTTAAGATCAGTATGCGGTGCTTTCTACAGACAGTATGTAAATTGTAACCATTGCTCTTCCAAAATATAATGTTTTTGCTGTCAGCTAGGTAAATGTGCTCTTTACAGTGTCTAGGCAGGAATAAAACAAAATATAATACAAACCTGCATAAAGCTATACATTGTCTGACTCCATAGTTTCTGTAAAGAAATACATTCATTCTATGGGCCTTTACATTCTCACAGGTTGCACAGAAACAGGATATGGACTTTACAATGGGTGGGAACAAGGTGAAAAATAGCTTTAAATATCATTCTTTTAACTTCCTAAAACAGGAGAAATCTGATTGGCTGCCACAAGATATTTGTACTTTATCATTATTCCTCACATTGCATTTTTAGTCTGTTTGTGACATTTATTTTTAGAGCAATCAAGGTAATAGATAAAAAGGTGAGCTGTCCTTAACTTCAGTCCCAGGTTAGACAGAATAAATACATTGCATGTGTTATTGATACAGGTTCTAGTGCAAACATTACTAGTTTTCCATATCTCCACACAAGTCTAACACAAGGACTGAGCCAAGCTTTGATGTCTGAAAAGGAGTGGTCCAAAAAAAAATCAATACATGCTTATAATATTACAAAGAGTACATCTGTTCTGATATTGGTTCAGCTTCCAAAATGTTTGTCTGCTTTATTGCTTATATGATTTTAAAGGAAATATAAGTAAAAATTCATTGTTTTCCATTGGTACAAAGTCTATCACAAAGTGTATAGGACATGCAAAAACACTTTCACCTATCCGAGTAGTCATGCACCTCAGTTTTTGTAAGATCCGGTAAATAATAAAATGCTAATAAATTTCTAACTGTACAACGGGTGTATTTACCATGCATAAAAACGAATAGTTGGGTTTTACTTCCCAATATGCCATTGTACAGATGTGACTGGAGGGATGTCATTGCATGGAAGCCAGAGGTAATTTATGTCCTTAGGATCCCATTGAATGTTTGGGGAACACATCTGGGGAGCAATGTTTTTGTGAATTAATTGCACGTTAAATGAATCAGTATTCAGTAGATACCTAATGCCTTTACTGCTGCCACCTAACAACTCCATTCTGTGTTCAGAGGGAGGGTGACTACATTAAAGTATAAAAGCAGCCAGAACTGGTACAATGTAGAAAACATTTGTGGCAAAATACGTTTCATGAGTTATATGATAAACACCTAGCAACCTAAGTGCAAACTAAATTTGCTTTTATAGTTGTTCTGTGGGATAAAAGTTTACAATTACCAACACCATGCCTTTATGTGTGATGTCATCTTCGTATTGCTGCATTAGGTCTTTTTTTTTTTTTCACTTTTAACTTGATGCCATGCTACTAACCAGAAACTTACAAAGAGATTAAGCATATTTTTTATTGAGGTGTACTACACTTTGATGTTTGTGCCATTCATAAGGCTGATGGCATGTGATGATCTCAGTACATCAGAACCATTACCATAATTTGCAGTTCTTATTCCATCTATATTGTTTGTCACAGTGTACATTCCTCTCACTATTTCAGGTATATGTGATTAAAAAAAGTAAGATCATTCTTTTCTTGATATTGTTTATTTATTTTCACTGGCCCTGTCTGCATTTTATTTATTATTGCATAGATATTACTGGAGATATTTGACTCCTTGTGCAATATTTGTTCTATTGTCACAAGCACTGTCAGTTTGAAGGTACTAAATCCAGTAGTAGTGAATCTCCCAAAAGGGGACAGTTATTATACTGTCTTCCACCTGAGCTACAGGTTGAATGTCTAAAATGAAGCGTCCCAAAAATACAGAAACAAAGGAAATTAGCAGATCCGGAGCACAATCAGGCAGCAAGTCTATTTTCAGGTTTTAAAATTTTGTGTGTTTGGTTTCTGGCACAGGAGTTTCTGTACTAAATTTTTAATCACCTGAATTAATAGTACCAAAAAATTGTATGCGAGTTAACTTGCATTACCCATACCAATTTTTCAAGGAAGCCTATATTGTATCTTATTTTTCAACACACATCTGAAAAAATATTTATCCCCAACTAGCACTGCCAGTGTAAATGATTTGGGGTCAGTGAAAGCAGCTGTACTGCATAGCAAGGTAAAACAAAAAGTTAAAGTTGAGAAGAGTAACATAATATTTTTATATTATTATTATTATACAGGATGTATATTGCCAACAATTTGCAGATCACTTTACATAATGGAGGGAGACAGTACAGTTACAATACAATTTCAGAACAATAGGGTTGGGAGGGCCCTGCTTGTGAGAGCTTACAATCTAGTAGGAGCTGCAAGTGATACAAAAGGTAATAATTGTGGGGGGTGAGCTAATGGAAGAAGTAAAAGAACAGTTATTATGTCGAGGTGGGATAGGCATCCCTGAAGAGATGAGTTTTCAAGCATCGCCTAAAGGTGGATAGAGGACATCTTCCAATAGAATGACCACATAAGGATACCATAGGTCAAATAAACAAGCCAGGCATTTCATCTCAGATCAGATGAGAGCGCCACAAGGTTTGAACAAGTCCAGTAAGAATGTAAACACAAAGCCAAACTGTTTTAGGGGCTCAAAACTCCCCCTATATCAGGGCTTCTATGCTGGCAGTGAGTTTGAGTTTGTACTGGACAGGTTTTTTTAAGCATATAATGAATAGCCCCAGGAGTCAGCTTGCCAGACTGATAAAGCCCTGATGAAGTGGGAGTTGATAAGCTCCCAAAATGTGTTGGCTTTCTGTTTTCATGACAAATAAAATTCTTCCTGGACTTTGTCACCCTCTCATCCTTGCAATTTGCCTCGTAAAAACTAGATTCCTGCTTCTCAGTCACGGGTCCAGCGTTCCACCAACATATAACTACTACCAGGATAAGAGATCAGAGAAAAGAGCAATACCAAAAACAAGATTCAGAATAAAGGATTTAGGAACACAGAAGACACACATGTACAGACCAGATACACCATCAATTTTCTAGCAATTCATTGCTTGCTTGGAGAAAGTTCAATACATTTCTCTGACTTTGATATGGCTGATCAGCTCCTGACAGGTACTTATGTTTTTAAAAACACTGTGGTGCTAACGGAGCAGTCTAGTATCACCTGTGACTCATTACTTACAGTAAGTCGGGTATGACAGAACCTTTCCCAAGCTGTTGCTGAAAATGCTAGTTATCTGGCTGTTTCTGGCTATAAAATGCATGTACAGCCAAAACTTTTCTCGGTTTTTGATAGAGCAGGCATGGGTTAGAAACCCTGCAATTCGCAGCGCCATTAGAGAGATGTCCACACATTTCCTGCCCAGATGACAACAGTTCAAAAAGAAGTGAGGGTAAATCTCCAAACAGCAACATTGAAAGAAATTAAAACTTTTATTGTGAGTGCAGTAGGGAAAGCTAGAACCCCTGACAGATATTTATTGTTGCCTGTATTCCTGTTGCAAACTTTCCCTCAAATAATTGTCAACAGGTGAGAAAGTGAGGGGAAATTTCTGTAATGAAAAACAACGTTTTGGTTGAGCATTAACTGTTTCTTTGAGTCACTGTCTTGGAACAAGTATGCATCAGGAAAGTTGGAAATGTTCTGACCTTTTACTGACTTTACAAGCTACATACTTGTTTTAGGTATATCACTCGGGAAGTATTAAAACCAAAGATAACCACACAACTAGCTTTTTCAGAAGAAGGTTAACAGCTTCAGTATTTCTTACATAACAGGTTTTCTTTATGTTCAGCATTGTATGGCCACAGAGTCCTAGGCCAGAGCCGGGGAACCTATGGCACGCAGGGACCTCTTTGCTGGTACGCGCGCCCAGGTCCTGATTAACATTGGAGCATCTGGAGCTCCTGCTCTAGGCCCGACCCCGAAAAAAGGGCCAACTGTCCTGGTGCAACAACGAGGATTGTGAAGCCATGCAGGCACACTGACAGGAATTGGAGAACGCGGCCAGGATTCTGAAACTGCCATGGCTGGTGCACACGCACTAGTGCCATCTCGTCGAAATCTGGCAAGTTGCTAGACGTGACTTAATGAGTTGGAGATCTCGCCAGTTTGGGTACTCGGGCACAAAAAGGTTCGCCATCACTGTCCTAGGCTGTAATCCTGGCAGGACTGTGAGGTCCTGTTCACACCAGGGTGTTTTGTTGCGCGCTTTTTTCTGTGCTGAAACGTATGCAACATAAAACCCCAGGTATTCCTATAGGGGCCGTTCACACAAACGCGCTGAATCGCGCATCAAAATACGCCTGGTGTTTGAAATAGCCACTGAGCTTCTTTTGTGGCACTTATCAACCCATTTTGCTCCATATACTTCAATATAAACGCGCAATCGTTGCATTTTTGCTCATATTTTAGTGGGTTTTTGCAGCTGAGACTTGCTTGCTTTTCATTGGACAACTATAAAACGAGCTGAAAACGCGCCTTAAAACGTTATTGCTTAAGAAGCACTGAAACGCACAGAAAACAAACCCAAAAAAGCAGGTAAAGCGTGAATGAGGTCTGACAACTATGCATTAAGAAGGCTTCAATTCAATAAGCAAACTTGTAAAAAGCTCACAAATTTCAAATATGAACATTAGGCCTGACTTGATCATAAATATGTTTTCCAAAATGTTTTGCTCAGCTTTATACCCACTGCATGAGCATCACCATTACTAGCTAGTCCACGTGATGGAGTCCTTGCAGCTCTGTTAGTTATTTATGCTCGTCTGCTGCCTGCCCTGACCTTTGGCCTTGTCTCCTGGTTATCCTTGCCCACTGCCTGTCCTAATCTATAGTTGGTTCTCGGTAGACTCTCATTCATGTGATATGTGCCCTTCCTAACTTGGTACCACCTGTGTTACTGAGTAGGGTGAACCTAGAGGTCATGACCTGGGGTCAGCATGTAGCATCAGAAGTTCTGGTGAATACCGGCTGGCGCTTAAACTCCATGCCCTGGGGGATGCCACGCTGCCTGCTCAGTACTCTAGTGTATTAGTACAACTCCAAGCTTCCTACTGGTCATACAAATCTGCTGGAATACCCCTACAATATCCCAAGGTGCCCCTGCAAATGTAGCTGGGGTCCACATCCTACAGGCAGAATCCAGACACATAGGGTTAATTTATAAAGACAAATAGGCTGTTCACTTTGCAAGGGCAATTTGCACTTTGCAGAAGACATTTGCCTTAGTTTAGAGGGTGTGCAGAAATTTCACTTTGCACAGAATAGCCAATCATGTGCAAGTAGAATTTAAAAAAGTAGTATTTTTACACATGATTGGGTAATGAAAGTTAGCAGAGCTTCACTTCATTTGTTAAAGTAAGGAGGGATTCCCCCTGCAAAGTGCAAAATCCCTTGCAAAGTGAGCAACCTATTTGCCTTTAGTAAATCAACCCCATAGTGTCAGTATATTGGAAACTGCTGCAGGGAAACCTGACAAACTGAATCAACCCATTTGCTAACTTTTTTTTTCATCTTCTTACTGGGGCCTTTGTTGTCTTCAATTTTATTTAATGGTTGAATTGAGTTCAGTG
>NW_017306925.1:514819-537486 GCF_000935625.1 Nanorana parkeri | reverse complement strand
TTTTGGGTTAAACTGCTGCTTTTTTGCTGCTACTTTAAAAAAATGGGCTTTTGCTTCTGGTGTGATATATTCACAGATGCATAGTGCATTGGGGGGGATATCTTCGAGCCATAGTAACCAATGATGAGCTTAGAGCGATGAAAAGCATATGATTATCCGCCACTGTGTTGTGCCGCGTGGCTCCGTATACCTCATTAAACGTCAAGGGAAGGGTAGGGGGGGGGGAAGACAGATCAGTGGACCTGTTTATGGGGGGCGCCATGAAACCAATCCAGTGTCCTGGCTAGTATAGACGCTTTGTAGTACAGGAGAAAATCAGGCAGGCCCGCTCCCCCCCCAGATCTGGGACGCGTCAAAAGGCGGTAGTTTAGTCTTGGTTTGGCGTCATTCCAAACAAACCTGCGGAAAATAAGGTGAGAAAGAAGGAGCGGGGCAGGCGAATGGGAACCGTTTGAAAGAGGTATAACACCTGTATTCTTTGAGTGGGATTTATCAAAACTGGAGCAGACAGAATCTGGAGCAGTTACCCTTGGCAACCAATTAGCTACTATCTTTCACTTTCGAAGCTTAACTGAACAAAGTGAAGAGAGAAGCTGATTGGTTACTATGGGCAACTGCTTCAAACTCTGTTCTTCCAGTTTTGATAAATTCCCCCAGTTGTCTCTTGCACATTTTGGCCTGTTATTCCTGAATAAAACTGTCCTGCTACTGGAAAATTTTCAAATCCAATTTTTTAACGCCACTTAGCTCCCAGGCACTTTGTTCTCCAAGCCCTGTGTGAGCTTTATCCTTTGCAGTATCTTAATTGTTGTAGTAAACCCCTGCCTGTGCTTTATGGGATTGATTTACTAAAGGCAAATAGGCTGTTCCCTGTGCAAGGGAATTTGCACCAATACTGTTCTTTTTTTTAAATGTTCCTTGCCCATTATGGGTTATTCTTTGCAAAGTGAATTTTCACCTATTTGCAGCCTATTTGCCTTTAGTAAATCCACCCATTTGTCTGTAGTAAATTTTGGCATTAAAATTGTCCTACTGCTGGCCAATCTTACACTGTTGTATAATCTGTGATCTCTTAATTTTTGTAGTACAACACCTACCTGTACTCTTTGACTCTAGTACATTTCAGCCAATTCTTCCTCCATAAAAATGTCCTGCTGCTGGCCAATTTTATACCGCTGGATCATCTGTGGCCTCTTAATTCTTAATAAGAGATTTGAGATTGAATTTGGGCAGGACAGTTTTGCATCTGAGGGAACAGGGATAACCTCAGTGAACTACTGACGAACCTCTGCCGGTCAAAGCAGGCCTATTACCACTTGATGTAAAAGCATTTGTCATTGCTACAACTGCCTGAAAAAAAGTCTTCACCTTCCAACGACATCTATGAGATTTCCTGCTAAGTTCAGGATTTGCCAAACCCTCAGCAAATTGAACCTGGGCAGATTCGCTCATCCTACTTCACCATCACCAATGACACACAAAATTTTAGCTTGGCAAGCTTGTGGTGTCACATATAAATAAATATAAATATGTAAAAGAGTCTAATATTTCTTGATGATTTGGTAGAGCTCAGCCTTAGCTAATGTGTAAACCATGCTTATTATTGCAAGCAAATCTTGGCATGAAATTTCCCCTTGTTAAATGTGATATGTTACAGCTGTTTTCACTCCTTGCTTTTTATTGATTTTCCTTTGAATTCCCTCAGAGGTACATTAAAAGAAATTCAAATTATTATTGCCAATAAAATACCTACTAGTGTTTGGAAAGAGAAAATTGAATTAAGTGACATTTGTACCCAATTCATCTCTAGTGACAAGATAAAACTGTACAGATACTTTTTTGTTCCTTTTGGCATCAACACAGATACAATGTATATATGTAATGATCAAATCAGAATATACGCAAAGAAAAAAGATAGAGGTAGATAGACAAATCAGTGAATACAGAATGAATAATAATGCGATAGGTAAAGTTGTGAATATCCAATGTTCCACTATAAAAAGGTACACGTATAAAAACCACATATAGCAGAAAGCCTATTCACAACAATGCATTTTTCTTTGATGCATCCTTTGATGCAATGAGAAGCGCGTTATGACACTTGTCAACAATTAATACAGAGTGCAGTTCAAATGCACAATAATAACATGCAAACAACGCATAATAATGTGTGCTAATACACATTTCCATCAATTTCAAGCTCCCTTTCCAGATTAGGCGTGCTTTCCCTACTACAGTACAGCACTTAATAGGTTAAAATGAATTTGTATTAACCCTGCCTATGTCTTCTTGGGAAGGCCATGAGGTTATTCTATTTCTGTGCGAGCGCCCGGGAATGTTACATATTTATAGGAGGTACAGGAACAGCATAAAGTGAAATGATGTTGGAGTATTATTACTGAAATAAATCAGGGATATGCACAGTTCCAGTCAGCTCTGGCAGCCTCCCACTGAAGGAGTGTGAGAGTATGCAGAACAAGCTGGGGCAGTGGGATACAATTGAGAACAGTGATGTATGACCTCAAATTATATGCCTCTGTGATTTGGGGGCTGGCAGCAGCTGGGTTAAATGATATAGAGACATATGGTGGAAAATTGTTTTTCAGTGGTAAACATAATTTTAGTCTCCATAAGCTGAAGTTCATAGGAGCCTGCTCTTGTTGTATTTGGACATCTTCCAAACAATGCTATATATAGGTAATGTGGAATTTTATAATCAAACAGTCCATAGAGCAGGACACAATAACCTGCAGCACCTAATCACATTTTAGACTTTATCATTTTAAGCAGGGCAAACAATGAAAGCTGCTTTCTATTTAGTTAGTATGCCTTTTCTATAGCTGAATAGGCTGTTTAGACAGGTCTATATTAAACAACACTCAAACACTCATTAGTGACTTTAATGATCTATTGAAGATGCTTATTTAAAACATTTAATAAGGCAGTATAAGTAGTATTTGTAGCTTAATGCAATGCACTCAAGTTTTAAATAATAAATATTACAGCAAATATGTCACAAAAAATGATCAGAAACAAGTTCTATGCCAACTGAACATCAGGTCATGACCAACATTCTTCAAAGAAGTATTGACTGACATTACTTTACTGTTCCTGGACTGCAGACATAAAAGTTAAATGTCCTTCTGTCCACCAAACTAAAAGCAAATCACAACATCTAAGTTTTGCCTGACGTATAGCTAGACAGACAGATTCGCACGACACTAGACGGCACTGACCAGTATAGGAAATCCTATATTCCTTAGTACCATCTAGGGGCACTATTGCATTGTGAACGACATCCTTTTTTAAATGAACCCCATGATGTTGCTAACTATAAGGCCTTAGGAAAAAAGGGGTTGAAAAATAGGTAAACACATCAAGCAGCATTGTCAGTTTCTGGTCAGATCTACAGTTATATGCTCCAAACATATATTTATGTGTAGAGTGCTGTTCTTAAGACAACAATCAATCAACAAACACTAATTCTTACCCAACTTAGACAATCAAAAGAAAAGTCTGATTATGAAGATTACTGAACGGGTTACTCGTTTCTTAATAAGAAGGCTGTCGTATGAGAAACATGAAGCTGCACTTGCTTACCTCTTGTCACTGGCCCTGGAAAATAATGCAGATAAGGACAATCAGGCATTCCTAATTTGCACATGCGTTCTAGATCAGTGATCATTACTAAATTAACTGTGGCTCTTTACTTAAAATGTAAATAAAGGTGAAGGACCAAACATGGTCTAAACCTGAGCTTCTCCAAATTCAGACATGCCCTGGGGCCACCTGGTCAATTAGCTGCACGCGGGGGCATTTCCTGCCCCGCAGTTGAACGTAAACAAAGGGGCAGGATGCTTGTGCTGGCGTAATTGACCTTTTATGGCCACATAGCCATAATCCGTAAATGTCATTGACCAAATGAAGCCCTGTGGCCATATAAAGTCAATTATGTCACTGTATCCTGGCCAATTGCTTACATGCAGTTGCAGATGGAGATTTCGCCTGCCACAGCTGATTGGGCCAGGTAAGGGCTTTAAAAAAATTTCTAACGTAAACACAGAGAAGGTGCCCTTGGGGGGCAGGGTGAGATGAACTGATGAGAGAAACTGAAGGACTTCAGTATTTCTACTGTGAACATTGAGAATGGATTGCTCCACAGTTCCTTCAGCTACAGAGGTCAGTGAGTTTTTGGGGGTGATTTACTAACCTAAACACACACACACACCAGGTGTGTGTGATTTTCACACAGCAAAACGTATTTATCAACCAAAAAGTCTCTAAAAGCATATTTCCACTAATGCCATATATGGAAAAATCATGCACATGATGCATATATAATGCTGCTTCACAGTTTAGACAAAAATGGTTAGCTCATGCATTTACATTCCTTGCATTCATCAACACAAGCAACACAACATAGAGCTAATTTACCCAACATCACCTTGGAATTCCTTCAGGGCTTTGCACAACACACCTGCTGGGTGTGTACACATTACAAAGCTGTTTAGATTCCACCCATAGATCATGCTGGGAGGGAACACACTGCAGAGGTGTATACACGTTCGTGGTGTGTTTATAAGGTTAGTAAATCAACCCCTTTGACTTGAAGCTCATTTATCGTTTGTTAAAAATATGAAAATACTTGATTGTCTATTGCCTGGCCGCTGATGCACTTTAAAATAAAACTGTACTTGGAAAAATTGACGGCTGCTTGTGCAAATGCTAGTGGCTGTGTGCGGTTCAATAATTTATAAGTCAATGGGGGTGATTTACTAACCTAAACACACGCACGCAACCAAAAAGTCTCTAAAAGCATATTTCCACTAATGCCATATATGGAAAAATCATGCACATGATGCATATATAATGCTGCTTCACAGTTTAGACAAAAATGGTTAGCTCATGCATTTACATTCCTGCATTCATCAACGTAAGCAACACAACATAGAGCTAATTTACACAACATCACCTTGTAATTCATGCAGGGCTTTGCACAACACACCTGCTGGGTGTGTACACACTACAAAGGTGTTTAGATTCCACCCATAGATCATGCTGGGAGGGAACACACTACAGAGGTGTATACATGTTCGTGGTGTGTTTATAAGGTTAGTAAATCAACCCCAATGTGTGCAGTTCTACCTGCCCTGGGTCAGTAAATTATAATATAAAAGCTGGTTTTACAGCATGTGAGACAAGCAACTAGTTTTTTTTTTAGAAAGAGCTGCCTGCTGTGTAAACTAATAAATAAGATTACGTGAGGTGGAGACGTATTTCTTCATGAGATTTAACATTGATGAGAAATAAAGGTTTGTGACCTATTTAATTGAAAACATTCATTTCACACTGCCCAATTTTGTTGAACATTTTAAAGAAAAGTGTGAGTAAAAATAACAAGCATGGTCAAGCAGATAATCATACATCTCAGTGAATTGACTAAATTGGTATGTGTGGTTTAGAGCAAAAGAATACTCCATTTAAGGGTAGACATGGGTAGCACTCCCTGACCCACAAGGATATATGGGGAACCCCAGAGGCAGGGTGGGCTAGCATTTCACCTCTGGGTCTGGTCATTGGCAATAGTGAGGCAATGTAAACAGATAGGCACCATTCCCTTTTAAATGCAAACAAGGAGTTTATTGACTCTAACCAAAGACTCCTGGGATGGAGGTTTAGGGAACAGGACATCCATGGATATGTCAAACTCCAGAAAAGAGAAACAAAAAGTACTTACAGTCTTCATAGATAGAGAACCTTTATGCTGACCTGGCAGTCTGTGAAATCATCATTTGGCTGCAAAATGCGCAGTCCTTCAGCTACCAATTCCTTGGGGAGAAATCACCATACTTCAGTCGAGTACCAAACCCCTGCCCATTTTCTGAGGTACATTCAGGCTGAAGTTCGCCACTGATATCTAAATTCTATGACTCAACATACCAGTCCTCAGACCCAAGCCACTTTCCAAGCACATGGTCATCCTCCACAGGCAGCAGGCCTTGGAGGATCAGACAATCTACAGCATCCTTCCTCCAGACTTTCTGCCTGCTGACTAGCTTACCAAGGTCACCCCAAAATATGTATACCCTCTCCAAGCCAACGGCATTAGCAATAAACCTCTTAGTAGTTGGCCAAATAGTTATAAACCTGATTATTGCAGTCTACCACTTTATTACCAGGGACAAGCCCCAGCAGCAGGCAGAAGCAAACAATGACCGGAGCCCAGAAGTTACTCAAGAAAGCTGAACTACCAATCAGATGTAGGGTGACTACAGCCTGGAAACTTCTACCTGATTTACTCAAGAGTAAAGTGAAGTGCAGTAAAGTTCAGTAACTGAATTAAAGTCAACACGTGTTCAGTTCAATCATCCAATCATTTGCAGAGAAACTTTAAAATAAGTCCACTTCACTGCATCTAACTTCAGTACACCAGGCCTCTTGTGTATATTTTCAAGGTTTTACATGCTAGATGTACATGTATTAAGAATATTCAGTTGTTGAACCTTGCACCTATTATTTTTATTACTCTGCACTAGACTTTTTTTATTAGATGTTATATAACTCCAACAAATTCATAGTTTGGGAAAATTACATACCACATTTAATATACGAAAGGATTAATAACGAAATAGACAATAAAACAAAAGGTCAGGGGACCTAGCGCTGAAGAATCTAAAGGAGTAACATAACACTCCAAGACATTATGTATAGCCCCCAGAAGAGTAATTTAAAAGAATAATAGTTCTAATAATATTAATAATAGTAGGTTGATAATATGTGTCCCTAAATAATACAGTTCACCTAATGCTGAACTCCAGGCACACAAAAATTGTATTTAAAATTAATCCTCTATAGCCAAACATTATATAAATCCCCAGGCATCCTTATCCCACTGTTCAGCTTTTAAATTGATAGTGTTAGACATACCATAACTTCATTCTTAATAGCATCTGTCTCAGGGCCTCTACTGAAGCCATATGGTAAGAGGCCTTCCTAACAAAAAGATTGTATTAAAGATAACAAGGTTTACTGCATTACATCATGCCTCATATCAGGAAAAACCCAGAGACATGGAGTTTTTGTATATTTGAATATATGTATAGTGTGAAAAGAGCTATTACTAGCAATAAATGCTGATAAATTGCCATTTTTGTTGCATCATAACATTGAGAGAATTATGACGATTGCGCTGATACTGATTTGTGTTTCTGATCTGCTTTTCACTTAAAGGACTGGTACAGCCTCCTTCTGCGCTCTGCCGCCCCGAGGCCGGGCCTCGGTGGCCTTGTGGGAAATCCGGGCCTGCTCCTACAATGATATTTGGTTAATATCTGACTTCATTTATGTAACCTTTGTGCAGAATTAATACAAATCCTTAATTATTCTAGTCAGTAAAATGATCTCCAGTGCTTATTTTTGCTTTAACTGGCCTGTATGAAAAATCAGTTTATGTTACAGAATCTCTTTCCTTCCCCCTAATCTCTGTAGAAGACATCTTACCCTTTCAATGTCTTCTTCAATAATTTTGTTTTGGATAGAGCAGGCAAGGGTCACAACCTCTGGTGGATTTCTATTGCCTTATTTGTCCCCATTGAGGAAATGACCCCTCATTTTCTGTTCTAACAGAAAGTTATGGAAAATCTGTGCAGTGGGAACAGAGGCAAAAACAAATGGAAAGAGTAAGCCTCAGACGTCCTTACAATGTTTATATAATCCATGCCTTCCTGTCCCGGTGGCAAATGTATCCCCTATTCTTGAATGAATATTACAGGATCAATACGTGAGAACAACCTCCCAAATGTTACCACAGAAGGAAATAAACCTTACAAAGGATTTATCTTCTCCGCTCTATGCAAATTGTAATAACTCATTTTCAGTGGAGATAGATTGCATATTTGACTTCCAATATACTACAGGAATACCATCCAATTTTTCCACCCATTGCTAATCTGTTAGTTTCAGAGAAGCCACCATTTTATTGTGATATATGTAAGGAAAAATATAAAATAATATGGGTGATGTGTATCAGTGTTTTATGGGTGTTTGTTAACATACAAAAGCATAATCAGCGACTCAATATTTATGTTTGATGAATGAACATAGGAAATGTTGCAGTGTTTACAAGGTTTTGCGTGATAATAATAATTTGTATGCATTTTTACAGGCTCCTGTTACTAGGATTCTGGAATAACAATAAAACTGCCACAGCTCCATTTTTATCTCTATAATTTACAACTCAACTTCTAAAACCACATGCTAAGTTTAGCAGACATGGAGAAAACCTACTCTCTCACAGCCCACTATGATGAATTCCAAGAAGTCAGGTATGTGAGCAAATTCAACAGTAGTAGTACACTTTCCAATGGATTTAACATTCAGGTGAACTCCAAAAAGCAGTCTAAAGGAATCCCACGGTGGAGCCGCAGAGAGACCTGTCTGCTTTCAGGGCTGGTCTTTGCAGCAGGTCTGTGTGTCATTTTGGGGTGTATGCTGGTGTTAAAATATCTCTCTATGGAACAAGATGGTCAGTGTTTAGAAGAATGCCAAGAGAGAAAAGCTTTCTTGAGAGCTTCCAAATTTATCAGCAGCAACATAGATTCAACAATACCGCCATGCAATGACTTCTACTCATTTGCTTGTGGGGGTTGGCTTAGAAGGCATAGAATACCAGAGGACAAGTTAATCTATGGCACCATTGCAGCTATAGGAGAACAGAATGAAGAAAAGCTGCAACACCTTCTCCTGCAGCCTGTGCGAAGAAAGCACAGAGGATCTTCTGAAAAGAAAGTGAAAGAATTCTTTCGATCTTGTCTCAACATGAAGGAGATTGACCGTTTGGGGATCCACCCAATGCTACAGGTCTTGGAGGACTGTGGAGGATGGGATTTTCCAGATCAGGCCAAAAGCAAGTGGGACTTTAATGAGCTGCTTTATAAGACACAGGGAGTATACAGCACTGCAGTCTTCTTCTCATTGACAGTCAACCTAGATGATAAAAACTCTTCCAGATATGTCATCAGGGTAAGTAGGTTTTTATAGATCTCCTAACCAACATACCACTCTAAGTTGACAGTTTTTACTTTTTTGTATATTTGAAAGACATCTCACTGGAATGTAACACATAACTGAACCTTCAAAATTTGCTTAAAATTACGGGGGCACGAAAGTGGCTCGTAATTTTAATATTCTGCAATGTTTATTAGAGTATTGTTTCAGGAAGCTTGCTTTATTTTTTCCCTGTGACTGGCTAGTTTAGAACAATACTAGTATATACTACTGGATCGGTGGGCACATGTCAGGATAGTCTATTTTGTTGCATTTAGGGTATGGTGTAGTAGTACAAGCAATCACAATCATGCCAGCATTCTGTTATGATTAACAGTGCATTATGGTTCTAGGTTTTTACATCCACTATAAGTTACCTAATTTAATTTAATGGGAAAGGATGTGCACTTTACAACATACATCTTAGAGGCAATATACATATATTTCTTGGTGATCAGTAGTAAAGGACAATATTCTCTAAATTCAGTTGGATTTTTTTAAAATTATGTTTTGCTAGAATAAATAATTTCCTAAATATTTAAATATTAAACATTTATGTAAAAACGAAAGTGTAAAATAATGTCAGGTTTTATGCATTTAGGCAACACTATGCCATTGTTGCATCTGGGCTCCAAGCTTACAATTAATTTGAATATATTTTGTAGGTTTAAAGCGGACCTTTACCCATATCTTTAAAATAACAACAAACACACCTTTAGAAATGTTTAGCAATGACAATCTACAAACACATACTTCTAGATAATTGCAGGCTTTGTATTCTTCGCATACCTTATTTCTTTTTTCTATCCCAGTGTTCTGACCGTGGCCACGTTTACTAAGGGCAGATTACTAGCTCTACTTTGACTTCCTGGATTTCTGGTACATGTGACTAGACATGTGACTATGACATCCATATCATCTCAGGGAAGGAAAATGCCTTTCCTTGCAGTTGAGACTTCCCAGCAATGCTCTGCTGATGACAAGGAAATCCCAGTGGGCATTGGTTTGGCAAACTGAAGTCATTTTGCCCTTTCAAAGCAGGAAGTAAATGTTCTGCAGGTGTAAGTATTTCAAAATCACAGCATTTTACACTTGACATGTCTATGTTATTATTATTCATCGTACATAGAGGGATGCATTGGTAGAATTAGATTTTTTTTAATGTAAAGGTCTGCTTCAACACCTTGTAGAGTATATCATGTTGCTGATCTTTTTGTTGATTGCTATATACCTAGGAAAAAAGTGTAAGTGTACTTTCAACAACCTTCATATCTCACCTCCACCACCACCTGCTCTTTAAGTCTGAAATACATATCTCAGATGCAGACAAGCAGAACTTCTCAGGTAGTGTTTATTTCCTTGGATTTTGGCACACTCTGAAGTCCTCATTCTAAAGCCCTTGTGCGTGCAATAGGTTGGGTCATAAAGAATAATAGCTGTACAAGGTTTATGCACCAAGCTAGGAACAAGTGGGACCAATATTGTCTTCGAAAGCTCCCAATGCATGCTCAATTATATTAGAACTTTGGAGTACACTGGAGCCAGAGGACGTAAACATTCATAAACATTGCTTGGCTCCTGTATCTCCTGAAGGATGTGTGGGATTGTTCACAAAACAATGATGATTTTTTTTTTGTGAAAGCCAAACTCTAGATTTTCTTTTTAGATTTAGTGGTAACATCTCTGTCAAGTTTTTTTTCAGTTTCTTTTCTTAGTTCAGTTTCTGCTTCTTAGTTCCTGTCCTGGTGACAGGCGGTCAGAGGAACAGGAAGTACCGGCAAATGTCATTATTGGGGACAGAGATAGCAATATAAAGTAGGGATGAGTTAGAAGCACTTTGAGGTTTCTACTCCAGCTTACTTCTTACTTTTCCGTCGTCGCCCAATCCTCTTGCACTGGTATCACTAGTAAAGAGGGGGAATCTCCTTTATGGAGTTATAGACAAAGGTAAAATTCTGATGGAGGTTCAAACCATTCCCCCTGTTATCTAAAACACAAAAAAGTTTTGGCTGTAGTTGGACTAGAATCGCATAATGTTTATGACGCACCAGTAAATGACTGCTATAACACATGCAGCTCTGTTTGTTTCTTACTGTTTGTCTTCATAAGTATCTTGCCAGTTTAGATCAAACAATGCACTAAAACATGTCAGCTCCTCATTTTTGTAGGGCTAGACCTCAATTTCCACTTCAGTTTCTCTAAATCTGTTGTTTAAATGTTGATGTTACTCCCTTAGATTGACTCAACACATACTATTCTGTCATTGATAAACTGATGCAGTGCATGGTGCTGTGCCGCATTCTTAGATTTAATTTCTGACCATGTCACAGCTAGAATTATTTCTTATGCCTTGAGCAGCACAGGCTGTGAACAGTATGAAGGTTATTTGGGAAAGAAAAGAGTCTCCATCTAGTGCCTAAAAGTGGTACCGCACTATTTTTCTGAACAAAAGGTATACCTTTGTCACAGTTACTGCAGAACATATTATAAAGTGAAAAAAGGATGATTTACTAAATGTTCTCTTCAAATACCAAATGAAGCTAGGGAGACATTTTGCTTGGAGTGAAGCAAAGGTCTGATGCTCTGGTGAATCTTTAGCAATTCAGACATTTCACTTGGGTTCATTAAATTTGCTCTAATGCACATTGGTTGTGTTCCGGTTATCGTTGGAATTGATTAGAGGGTGCTTTGACTTTCTGAATTGTAACATTCTTAAATAGATATTTTAAGCCGTTCCCCTGGTAGTTTAATATCTGCACATGGAAAGCTCATGAATTAAAGGTATACCAGGTCCTCCTTTGTTATATCAACAGTTACCACAAAACTGACACGGCTGATTTATGAAATCTGTAACAAAGAAAAGGCAGATGCTCAAGCAATTAAGCATTCCTTCTAACCCAAATGTTAAAGCTGAACTGAGGCAAATGTAGACTTCAATTGACTGCTGATTTGTCCGAGACTGGCCCGCCTAGCAAGTTCAGCTCAAGAACTGACCATTTGATGCTAGAACCTTTTCAAGAACCCCATAATTGTTATCTTGGGACCTGCAGGTAACTCTTGCAACAGTTGGTGTGAAAGTGCATGCATCTACATTTAGAAAGAGATTGCATCAATTTAAAGGAGAACTATGAGGTGAGTGCTTTTCACTCACCTCATAGTTCTAGCCGACCTGTGACAATGAGACTGTCACAGGTCGACTCAGTAGATCGGGAGGTGAGCGAACACATACCGGCATTCACTCACCTCTCGATCCTGTCACGGCTCTCTGCCATGACAGGGGAGGGGCTGGATTCCCCCCTCCCCGCTCTGATCCGCCAGCGCTGAATGGCGGAACGGACGTGGTAGGGGGCGGGTACAGCTGGCTCTATCTCTAAATAGGCAGAGCCAGCTGTCAGTCATGCAGCTGGGCGGATCCCGGCACAATTGTCGGGATCCGCTTCAGCTGTGGCGTCTCAGTATACCGCGAGCTACAGCTCGCGGTATACTGAGCCTAGGGTGACGGGAGAACGCTAGTTTGTGTCCTCCCGTTACCCTAAGAAGAACTATGGGGAAAAGCCTTAACCCCATAGTTCTCCTTCAACCTATATGGGAGGTGTACCAGGAAAAATCCTTTGCTGCCCAAAAAGAACAAGGCTACAGTTTGCCACTTAACATAGGCAAAGATTAGGACTTCCAGAACAATGTGCTGAGGACTGGTGTTGAATCAAAGATAGAGTTCTGGAGCCATAGTGACAGTAGACATTTTTGGTTTGGCTCAAACCAAAGACAGCATTTAAGGAGAAGAACCTTATGCCAACTGCAAATCGGGGTGGTGCAAAAGTTATGGTATTTGGTTGCTATGTTGCTTGAAGGCTTGGGCAGCTTGAAGTCATTGCATCAGCCATGAATTTTCCATCATATCAAAGTTTGCTTGATAAGAATACGAGTCCATCAGTCCAAAAGTTGAATTTGAACCAGAAGTGGATTTTTTAATATAACAATGATTCCAAGCACACTAAAAAATCCACAGAGGGAATTGCTCAAAAAGAAGAAATAAATGGTTATGAAATGCCCTATCCAAAGCCCTATCCAAAGAATTTTTGCTTGAAGGAATGGTAAAAAAAAAAAGCCATCAGTTGATATCAAAGACTGATGGGCACTTATGCAAAATGCCTAAACAAATGAATTTCTATTAAAGGGGGTGATACCAGCTTCTGAGGCCACAACACACCACTACATCTACTGATATTGTTGTTAACTAAATGGCTGAAAAGGCAAATTTGTTTGTGTTTTTACACCTTTGCATGAAGGCATTGTTTAAAGAAAGACCTAATGTTAGCCCATTAAATTATGTTTAAAAAGTTAACAGTTTGGTGTACTTACTTTTTCACTTGACTGTAATTGGCCCACTAGTGCTTCACCTCCATCTTCCAGAGGATCATTAACCTTTTATGTTATGTTTGCTCTTTTTGCACTAGTTGCATTTACATTTAGCCATAACAGGCTATGTGACTGTTTTGGGACCCAGGAGCACCGGGGGCCCAGAGATGTCTGGTTACACAATGATCTATGAAGACAGCAATAGCATTTGACAAATATAATTAAATGAAGGGAATGTATATCAAGTTTGGGAGCCTTTAAACTATTGTTTATATAGATAATTAGGTTTCTGTTAATACTAAACAGAGTGTATTCGAGATAGAGATTAGAGACATAAATGGCTCCTCATAAGTAAATGAATCAGCCCTTATATAAGTCCCAGAAGAATAGAAAGGGAATGTTCAATAGTGAGGACTATTCCTCTCTTTTTTACCTTGTCATCAGCTTTTTTACACTTTCCTTCATATTATAAACATGAGTTATCTTGGTATTTAATATCCTGCCGTGTTTTTCAATCATCCAGCTTCATGCTCCCCCCCATCCCCATTAGATGTGGATGTTCTACTGTATTTACATTTTAAGTTGAGAGGATTTCACACACTGCATGTATCAAACAGATTACTACTAAGTGTAGAAAGCATATCCTCTCCAAAGGAAACCAGTTAATGTGTGCTTATTTGAGTAGTTTTCTGAAACAACCTATGTATAACGTAATGAACCAAGATTCCATTGTTATCACTTAACAACTACACCAATCTTGCACACATCTAAAGCCAGCATATCAGGCGTATATCTATCAGCTATGATAACAATGGTAGTAAACATACCAAATATTAGGGTACATGCACTTGGTAATTCTTTTTTTTATTATTGTGGGATACTGAAGTACCTGTGCTGTGGGTTAAAAATGAGTCCTTCAAAGATGAGATCAGATCTTCAATCAGAGCATTGCATTGATAAGGCATAGTGTCCCGTACTTGATCAAACTGTAATGGCTAGTTTGTGCCTGCAACACAAACAAATGGCATTGCCCTGATTTCACTTTCTACAATTAAAAATTCAAACAATGCATCCAATGCATAGTTTCTAACAAACACATTAATTGGTGTTGTTGTCTACCTGGAGTTTGGTTTTATAAAGTGCATCTGCAGGAAGTATCCTGTCAAAGACTTATGGCAGCAATAAGATATAAAACAACAATACATGAAAATCATGTATCTTCCAATTGCCAGATTTCAATAATGCTCCTAATGCTAATAATAATAAGGCTCCTATAGGGAAATGGTTGTACCCTGTCTACTGTGCCGACAGATTTGTGTGCATTCCATATAAAATAAATGTTTTTATAATAGAGATTATAATACATTATTTACCATAGCGCACACATCGGGGCATTTTGACAAGTACATGTCAAAATGCCCTGTTTTTACAGGGGGGAGCGCAAAAATGCACCTTTCCTGTTTAGGCAAGAATCCTAGCACCGGCCCTGATTATAATAGAGATCTGTGATAATGAAACAGGAAGCAGCATATCAGCCTTCCTCTTATTTTTTTCTGCTCTATGACTTGGCCTATAAGGCCTCTAAAAAACAGGCCGGTGTTCACTAATTGCAAATTGTCTTAGCCTGTAGAAAAAAACAACTATTTCAAAAAGACAGCATAGCTCATCCCTCTTTTTGCACAGGGACTCTCCCTATTTTGGAAATAAATCCACTTCTTCCTCTTACCCCCTCACTTCTCCTTCTTTTTATAGGACTGCAGCTCTCCATCTTAGTGTCTAGTTGTTAGTGTATGGTGGGGAGAAAAAGGTTAGGCACCAATCACTTTAGTCTTTTTACCTTTTATCACTGGACTCAATACTAGGAGAGAGGGTTTAGGGTGCAGGATATCCAAAAAGATCACAAAATAGGACAGGTATTCTGAAGTAACAGTAGACCATCTAAGAGCAGTGTCTTGGTAATTTCTGGCCCTGCGAGAGCAGCCAGACAGTTATATGGTCCTATAAGAGCAGTCACATTCTTTCTAAAGTTGCAAGGGATCTCTCTCTTACATACCTAGCTCTTGATCCTCTGATAGCAGTCAAAGATACCTTGATCTGTGGACTATGAATCCTTTTTTACAATGTCCATCAGTAGCTTCTACTCTACTCCTCTATGCACACACTTTAGCAAGAAGATGCTTTGCAAGCCCGGTTACCCCCAGATATCCATTCTAGCAGGCAGCTAAGTCCCTAGGCCTCCAAGACATGCCCCAGGCCGAGGCAAGGCCAAGGTAGAGATCTCTGTAAGCAGGCATTCTCTCCAGGCTGAATCCCAAGAGTTACAGAATACTCTGGAATAGTGCCCCAAATATTTATCATCTTTCTAAACCATACCTCTAAACAAAGATCTCAGTGATTGGTTGGGTCAGATATAAATTAATAACTCAGTAGCTGTCCTTCATACACTAATTACTGGAACTTCCTTAACAGTAACATGCCCTTTGAGCTACAGTCACAGTTACAGCCTTGAAACAGGCATGCACATTTCTTAGGGACACAACAGCATAAGGCAAGGTCCATACATGATATCTAGAACTGTAGAATTGTACTGCTAAAAGTAAATTACTACATGTCTTATTTGGAAACACCAATCCGAAAGAAAAGTAGTGGTGGGTTTAACAAACAATTTCTTTTTTATTATTTTCTCATACCCCTGTAACTGAGGGTGTGGCAGAGGTTTGTCCTTTGCCTACATACTATGCGTTACAAGGTATCCCTCTTCCTCATCTTAGAGAGTTGGGAGGTATGAGCCAGTGTACTGTATCCAGAAATGGTGAGCTACAATGCAGTAACCCACAGCAACCAGAGAATGTATAAAACTGATCTGAATATAGTAAACTGGAATCCAAATTCACTTCATTAACATCTTTAAAGTGCCTATACTCTTCCCCCCGGATGTTCATAATATCATTAAGAAACCGGCACATATTTGCAAACATGCCTAATTGTATTAGAGCCCCTCAACTGCTATCAATTATTCTGTCAAATTCCCCTTATAGGAAATACTTGAACGATAATCCTTTACATTTGTGTACAGTTTGGGCAGTCTTCGCTCTGGTTAAAAAATATTTGAAATGGAATGAGCCTGTCAGATGCTGTAGAATATGTGATTGCCCAGTCTTATTGTGAAACTTCAGAAGCAGTAAATATTGGATTTGAAATGTTACTGTAACAACCACTTGTGACATTTCCATGGCTCATAAATGTCCAGGTAGGTCAAGAGTGAGTCACTGAGAATTTATTATTGCCATTGCTGTCAAGCAATTGAAGAAAGTGTTTATGTATCGTTATCACATGGCTGTCCAAACTCCAAGCAACATGTAAAACTATCTCATCCAACAAATGTCTATAGAATAAGGACACAGCAGCACAGGGTAACTTTACATTTCATCAATGGTGATAATTACTTCATAGAATGTGTCTGATTAGAACAGTAACTCCTTCCCTGCCAGTGTGTGCTATGTGGTACAGCTCTAAACTGAAGAGAGCAGCGTACGCTCATGTTTATCTGAATATTTAGCACTAATTGCCTCTTCAAGCTGAAGTGACATTACAGCCGATGGCAGTGTATTTCCATAGTAAATGGTGGATCTATCAGGGACTTGGAAATGGCTCCTAATGTGCAAATTTACATTACTGATACTAGGTGGAAGTTAGGAAAAAAAACTGTTTTGATCTGTATAATTGTGCAATTTTAGCACAGAAAGCAGAGTAAATCATTGCCAACTGAAGACTGAAAACATGGCAGAAAAACAGGTAAAGCAAATAGATAATAAAGTATACTGTCTAGGTTAGGGAACATATTATAATCGATTTTAAGCCCTCTTGTCATTGTGTTAAAGGGAAATCTGTTGTTTATGAGTGGCAATGTATATTAAAGAGGAACTTTACCCATATCTTTAAAATAACAACAAACACACCTGTTTAGTAATGGCAATCTACAAACACATACTTATAGATAATTGCAGGATTTTTATTCTTTGCATATCTTATTTTTCTTTTCCTACAAATTATTCTCACAGTGGCCATTTTTACTAAGGGCAGATTAATATATCTCCCTTTACTTCCTGGAACTCTGGCACATGTGACCATGCACATCATCTCAGGGGAGGAAAATGCCTTTCCCTGAGATCTCATGTCATTACATAGGAGATTTCCCAGCAATGCTCTGCTGATGTAACCTTCCCAGGATGCAATGAGTACTTGCCCAAATGCTCTGATACTTACCCCCCGATACTGGAACTTCCGGTCAGAGGGAGATTTCCTCTGACTGGCAGTGCCGCGAGGGAACATTGAGCCGGCTTCCCGGCAAGTCAGGAATTCCTGATTGGCCGGGAAGCCGGCTCTATGCTGTTTGGCTGGCTTAATGCTGATTGGCCTGGGAAGGAAGGACAGTGTCAGCACAAATTCAGAGTTGATTTGAAGATCTACAGCCGTGTGACACACAAATAAGATACATTTTTGTTAAAAGTTAGGGCACTTGAATGCATTTTTAAGATTTAACTCCTGAGTTTAGTCTCACTTTAAGGTTGTCATCTGTGAGAGATAATTGTGCTAAGCAGTTGATAAAACTGTCATTCTCCACCTTCCTTCTCAAGTTCTTTATTTTTGAGAAGTGGGTGGAGACAGGCAAATTTTGTTTATGTCCCTGAGGCCTACACTGCTTCTAAAATCAATAATTTATAGCATAGATACAATATAACCATTCACCCATATATCCAGTGTTCATAGATTTCAAACACATTGAGGGTGATTTACTAACCTAATCACTTGCACCAGGTGCGTGTGATTTTCACACAGCAAAACGTATTTATCAACCAAAAAGTCTCTAAAAGCATATTTCCACTAATGCCATATATGGAAAAATCATGCACATGATGCATATATAATGCTGCTTCACAGTTTAGACAAAAATGGTTAGCTCATGCACTTACATTCCTGCATTCATCAACGCAAGCAACACGACATAGAGCTAATTTACACAACATCACCTTGTAATTCATGCAAGGCTTTGCACAACACACCTGCTGGGTGTGTACACACTACAAAGGTGTTTAGATTCCACCCATAGATCATGCTGGGAGGGAACACACCACAGAGGTGTATACATGTTCATGGTGTGTTTATAAGGTTAGTAAATCAACCCCATTAGCTCATCTGAGTGAAAAATTTGGAAACCCCCACTTCTTTTTGTATTGCCAGTCACACAAATGTTCAATGTTTGCATGTGATTGCTTCCTGGTAGAAACTTCTTAGAACTGACATTGTTTACATAGTTTTTTTTATATATATACTAGAGACAGCAAAGTGCCTTTATTGGGTGTGTTTGAGAATACCTGTTCTGCATCCCAATAGGGAGTCCCAGTAAATTGACTATGAGAAGTAGGGTGGACTGGTGAATAGTGATGTGCAGGGACGTGGTGTGAACCAAGTCCCATGGAAAACTGTCACTGCCCAATCAGTTGAGACCACGGCATTCCCCATCCTGCAGCTACATGTCACAAAGTGACAGTTTTGTGTGGGCTTGGGCAAATTTGGAAACCACAGCATATGACAACTGGTGGATTGGTACAGTGCAGCTATGCCTGAATAAAAAACTGAAGTAATAAGCAGGTAGGCTGCCTCAATACGCTTTACATTTTTACTTTTCATGTTTGCCAGTACTGTACATTTAATGCATTAGGCATATGTATGTGCAAGAAATATACAAGTTTAAATTAAGGCCAAGATGTTATGGCCTGTTCCACACAATTGTAACTTTTACCATGAAAAAGTCTAGGCTTTAACTACATGGAAAATGTATTTAATTATTTGCTTATTTGGTTAATAAAATTCTACCTGGTACCTGAGCCCTGAATCAGGTACCAGACTTAAAAGTGTGTGCTTTTAACTTTTTGTTTATACTATGGGGTTAGTTCAAATAGGTTTTAATTTGGAAATGGCTACTGGCATATTTCAGTTTATCTTATTTATTTTAGGTACATTTTTATAAGCAAATTAAAAAGACAAACTTCAGGGTAACACAAAGCACTATTGGGGCCCGTTTCTGGGACAAGCTGCTGTAAACAGCCCTCTAGAAGTTAGCTTTGCCACTGGCTGAAGATAATTAGGAGTAAATGAGCTGAACAGAAAATTAACTGAACATTGAAGGCTCACAGCTGTTCAGAGATGCATAAGTGGAACATAAAGATTCGAAGGACATGTGGCCACCCAGAGTCCCAGGACACCTTTATTCAGCCTGAGCTGTGCACTGAGTATTGATCAATAGTTTAACATCACTGGCACACTCTACCGCATATTTAATTACCGATCTTTTGCGCATCTTAATATGGTTGCCAGTCTTCATAAATTCATATACACATATGTTGCAGATGTAATTCATTATGGTCAGTGATATTAAAAAAGTGCTTAAGCGGTTTGCATTTGTCTAGCACAAAAGATCTATACCCTAGAAGCATACAAATCTGAGTATGCTCCCCATTAAAATATTAGGGTTACCAAGCTCTGATCTAATGCAAGGACAAAAGTCTCAAGGGAAGCTGCTTTCCTGCTGGTTATCACAGCATGCAGGGAAGGATTTGCCATATGGACAAGCAGTCGTGTGACTATCAATTAAACCGGCATTAAAATGCCACTGGCTTGGCCTTCTGCCCCAAAATAATGTATGACAGTGTCTATGACTACCAAGGGAACAAGGTTATCCACTTGGCTGGAAAAAAATGCCTATTTAGTATCTTGACTCTATGGTTTCCAAATGAAATGATTGCAAACAGGTGATTAGTATAATACAGCAGAACTAGGGCAGTGCTTGTTAGAGAGAAATCTAATTAACAGGATGCAATCAGGTGATGTGATTTGTTTTAACAATCAAGATGTTAGAGGGCCATTTTTTTTTAGTAAAACTTGTTTGTGCCTCTTTACCAAGTGACCAATAATTGAAAGAAACAGTTAAATTGTGTGCCATGGTTCCTTAGTGTCTTTACTGAGAGTCACTCCTGATTTTCTACAGTCAGAAGGAGACCTGAGGACCTTAGGGTCCACAGCTTGTGCATCCTAAAGAAGCCATTTGGAATTAAGGCTATGTCTGTCCTTAGATGTTTTAAGGTAATAATAAAGTTTCATGGATTTAAAAAAAAAATACATGTAACTAGATACATTTTACTGCATGGGTTGCTCTGTTTGTTCTGTAAATTGTGTCTTTCTTTTATTTTTCCTTTTCCCCCCAGTGCTGCAGATGGTTTCCGTTTTAAGGGTGGCTCCATTCACTTGCTGCGTATTATGGAGCCACGCTCTAGTGCACGCTCTCGTACTCGGAACTACAAGCTTTCGTAAGACATTTACGCCCAGGCAGCCCTACATTATTAGAAACTCCTCCTCAGGTGACTGACAGTGGCTCCAGTATATCTCTGTAACACAACAAATGTTGTTAAAAAACATTTTTTAAAACTACCTTGCGGAGATATATATGGGAGCCGCTGTCAATCACCTGAGGAGTGTTTCTAATGACGTCAGGCTGCCTGTGTGTTGGTGCGCAGGCAGGCTCTAATGAAAGCTTGTAGTCCTAAGCACGGAGTGTGCATTAGAGGATGGCTCTATAGGATGCAGCAAGAGAATGTAACCCTCCTCAGAAGTCATCTGCAGCACTGAGGGAAAAAGGAAAAATAAAAGAGACAATCTGCAGACCAAACAGAGTGTCTCATGCGGTAAGATGTATTTAGTTACTGTACATGCATTGAAAAAAAAATTGTGAAGTTTTAATATCACTTTAAATGTCTTAAGATCTGAACTCTTTTTGTGCAGACCATAGTCCTTTGCGTACTATGAGATCGCTCTCATATACTATACATTATGAGGGTAGACATGTTAGAAACGGAATACCAAAACAAAGAGCATATACTGTATTTGCTGGCGTCTAAGACTACTTTTTATACTTAAAAACATCCCTCGAAAATCGGGGGTCATCTTATACGTGGGGTATACAACATATACCTTTAGTTCGTTTGGGCCAAGCTGGCCCAAAACGAACATCCCTAATCTGTCAGCCCGCTGGAGGTGCGGTTACATACAGTATACCGCGCTGAGCCAATCACGGCGAGCCTGCCAATCCAGGCAGGCTTTGTATTCATTAATAGTATACATCGCTCGCCATGATTGGCTCAGCGCGGTATACTGTATGTAGCTACCGTACATACAGTATTACCGCACATCCATCCATGATGTTTTTAAATGGTGTTGCCTCGTAAGTGGGGTAGCTTATATGACGAGTAAAGCCCAAAACCGATGTTTTAAGTGGAAAATTAGGGGGTTGTCTTAAACACCCAGTCGCCTTTTACGCAGGCAAATAGGGTACTTTTATAGACTAACACCACAAATACTATAAAGTAATAAAAACGGTACCCCCCTAAAGTTATATATTTTCTTAAAGCAGGTAACCAGGAGAATATAATGCGGGTAGCTGCAATTTTTTATGTCACACGATGACATGACAACAGTTATCAAACCCACATTTTCAGTAAAAAATGCATTGAATTTAATTTAGGGGCATACAATATATTAACCAATTTTGGTAAAATATAAAAGATAATGTTGCTTTGAGTAAATAGATACCAAACATGCCAAGCCTCAAAATTGCATGTGCCTGTGAAAAGGTGAAAAACTTTGGTACCCAAAAGTGTTAGAAAGTGTTAGAAATAGACAACACTTTCAAAGTCTTTACAGGTCATCAGTTTAGAGTTAATTTTAATTAATTTTGTTTAACTTTTTATAGCTCAGATTTTTGACAGCTCAGATACCGGAGGTGACAAAATCGTTGTTGCTTCCAGCTTCATTCACCTGAGGGGAGATAAGCGAGCATGGTAGGGGTGGGCGGCAACTTTGGGGAGAGGGGGGTGTAGACGTGATTAGGAGGTTTTACAGCTGCCCGAATCGGTTTAAACAGAAAGCCTGGCTGAAGCAGTGCAAACAAACTGCTATAGCAGCCAGGAGTCTGTTTACAGCTCCCTGCTACACGGACATAGTACTTCAAAGATCCTTTATTGTACATAATGTCTTCATAAAATTCTATGGTATATAACCCCATAAAGAACCCTTATGAACACATTATATCAATATTGTTCTGTACTCGATGATACCGAATACCGATACTGGTAGTCCCATTAAGAAGGCTGGGCAGCGAAAATGACTCGCTGCCTGGCTTCCTGATTACCCGGGAAGTCGGCTCCATG
>NW_017306925.1:439368-514792 GCF_000935625.1 Nanorana parkeri | reverse complement strand
GTAATGACCCACTGCCTGACTTTCTGATTGGCCAGCTTCCAGACTAATCAGAAAGCCGAGCAGCAAGTCATTACACGCCACCGGCTTCCTGATTGACCAGAAAACTGGCTCCATACTCCCTCTTCACCAAGTGACAAGGGAGCATGAAGCCGGCTTGTAGTTTCCTGATTGGCTGGGAAGCTAGCTCCATGCTCCCTGGTGACATGGGAGCATGGGGCCGCATTCCCAGCCAATCAGGAAGCCGGTCGCGTGTGATGACTCACGGCCCGGCTTCCTGATATGGGATGTTTCCGGTATTGGGATAGGTTTCAGGAGCATTTGGTCGATTACGAGTACTCGCCCAAATACTAGGTACCTATCATTAAGCATATATGTGAAGACTCAAAGTCCTCTCTTTGTAAAAGCAATTTATAGGCCCCTCTGATGGTCAGGTTCAACCCATATGACTAGGAGATATGGGGGTTGATTTACTAACCTTATAAACACACCACGAACAAGTATACACCTCTGTAGTGTGTTCCCTCCCAGCATGATCTATTGGTGGAATCTAGACACCTTTGTAGTGTGTACACACCCAGCAGGTGTGTTGTGCAAAGCCCTGAAGGAATTGCAAGGTGATGTTGTGTAAATTAGCTCTACGTTGTGTTGCTTGCGTTGATGAATGCAGGAATGTAAATGCATACCATAATGCATATAAATGCATAACCATGATGCATATATAAGCAGCATTATATATGCATCATGTGCATGATTTTTCCATATATGGCATTAGTGGAAATATGCTTTTAGAGACTTTTTGGTTGATAAATACGTTTTGCTGTGTAAAAATCACACGCACCTAGTGCGTGCGTGTGTTTAGGTTAGTAAATCACCCCCCATATAGTCCTTAAGTGGGGAAATCTTATTTTTTGCTTGAACTGCATCTATAGCTTTAGTTGTGGTTAGTCAGTTACAGCAAATGTTTTGTATACAGTATATGGTAATTCACCAAAACAGAACTTTATTTAATTGGACGTCTGGAAGACATCCAAATATTGGGCCCCAATCTTATTATTAGCAAGGTTGTATGCTGAATTTGACAAATTCCATTTAAGGTGCAGCAATATCCCCTTTTTCAGCTTTTTATGACCAAGTGTTTAAGCTAATTATATGATGGCATAATTTGAACATTTCTCTCTTTGAAAGGGTCACTTATGATCCAATGATTCAGTGTGGTAGCAAAGCATTTGGCAATAATGTGGAATAATTAAAGGGGCTTTTAAAGGGACACTATTTAACACTGGATTTTTGAGCTTTTGGTTTTCAGTTCTTTCTGATTTATTACTTTATAGCATTGGCCTTGGTAGTCAATAAACAGTATATGGTCTTTCATTTGATATTGCGTGTTAATTGTACTGCAGACATTTTGCTAGTTGTAGGCCATTAGTGGTTAAATTTTGGTCAGTGTGAAAAGTAATTATTTTTGCATGTTGAATGTTTAGAATTTTGGGTGGTCCGAGGGTCGGCTCACTTCACTTCAGATCGGTCATTCACTCGGCTGCCTACGGCAGCTTAGTGAATAGACCCCAAAGTGTACAGAGAACAAAGACAAATACAGTAACTGCACAGCACCAAAAAAAATAAACATGTACAAAGAATGTGTGTTAATGGGAATGCTCATGCAAACACTTTATTAACATTAGACAAAATAACAAAACCAAACAAAGTGCTTGTGAAGAGAACAAAAGTTTAAAAAAAAGAACCTTTAGGAATGGACTTCACTTTCTTCCCAATGTTTGGCAAAGTGTTTGAGTTGCTATTCACTATGCTCAAGTATTTTCCCTTAGCCTAGTAAATGAGGTGAAGCTCTGCTGACTTTTATCAACCAATCATTTGCTAGCAAAAATCCTTTTTCTGTAATGTCTTGAAAAGTGTGCTGTTGGGTCTCTGGAAGTGGTGTGACTGGGTAGGCAAGGATGAAGTGGATCTTCTTGTGAAATAAAGCAGAACAGGCTGGACTAAAAGCTTTATGCTTTCTGGTCACTTCCACAGACTAGTCTGCAAATATTAATAAGGGATCACCATCATCTTGCCTTTAGTGCAAAAAAACCCAAATACATTATTTTTTATCAGTGTAGGCCACATATTTGACAATAATCAGCTGAGTGATTTGCTGCTTTACTGGGTTGTCCAAGTACGTGTGCCTGCTTGATCTTGCAGGGTGCCTCCAGCCGAAACACTAAAAGGAGTTTGTGGCCACAAAAGTTGGAACATTTCAGTTAATTCTTGAAAGTTCTGCTTTGTGTTGTCTAGATTGTCCTCTTATACTGTAACTTAAGTTCTAGTTTCGTGAAGTTTTTGTGCTTGGACTAACAGGCCCTGGCACAGAACTTGGATGCCCCTTTTGACTGTGTCATCCACTGCTTCCTATATGGTTGGTGTCAGGCACTTAGCCTCTTCTTGAACCAGCCTGGAGTGAGTAGCTTCATCTTCCTTGTACAATGAGGCTGGGTTGGTAGAATGCTGGGATGTATAGATGTTGGCCATTTTAGATGAGTCAAAGGAGCAATTTTGGCAGTTTGTTTTTGGAGGAAATATTAAGGCACAATTTGGCCAAGTATTTCTTCATCCTTGAGGTATTGATACTATGCAAGCAGTTATATTGTTGTAATTTATTCCATCATAGGTAGGAATTCCCCTCCTACCCCCAACCATCTGGTTAGCCTTTGTAATGCATTAGCAAATGAATATCAGGCATCACAGGCAAACAGCAAATAACTGGCCATCGGGGGTGGAGGTATAGAGAGAGTTGACTCATTCTGCTAATACATCTAGAACTGACCCCTAGTAGAATTAAACATATTTTCACCCTTGCTAGAAATGTGGGTGGCACGCATGAGCGGAAAACTTACAGCATTTTAAACAGCGCCCACCTGCATTCAAGGGGAAGGGGTTACATAACAGGCTTAGGTTGATGGCTTAAACCTGCACACCCCCCCGCCCCCCCTGTGTATTAAGAGTCTACTGTTTATTTAGTCTAGGAGGCATGTAAGAGAAAGCATTAATTACCTTTTCTCTATCTTCTATTGAGGGACGCAGCTCTGAAGAATTCTGCAACGTAGGGTTATGCGTTGCCTCCAGTCCAGGAAAAATGGAAACTAGGCAAAAAAATCAAAACCACTTTAAGGACATAACACCTCCCATCTCACACTTGCCAGTTACGCTTAGTGTCCTTGTTTCTTTGTTGAAGATTCTACTACCAAGAGCTGCTGGTTAATTTATACTGGATATTATTAAATCCTTGGAGTCTCTCTTTTGCTAGCCGACAAGACTGAGAGATTCATGCTGAATAAGGTAAATCCTTGAATTTTCTCTAACGGTCAGACCAGTATTATTACCTGGGGATCAGGGCCAGACTGGGACAAAAAAATAGGCCCGGGCATTTTAGACTGAGCAGCCCAATCACATGACCCCCAACAGGCCCCATCCCCTCGCACTCCGGGGGCGGAGCCAAAACCGTGGTTAATGGCGGCTCTGAGGGACCTGCGGGGTTAATAGCGGATCTCAGAGCCGCCATTAACCTCGCACAGCCACCCCAGAGCTGTCATTAACACCGCACAGCCACCCCAGAGCTGTCATTAACACCGCACAGCCACCCCAGAGCCACCATTAATACCGCACAGCCACCCCAGAGCCACCATTGATACCGCACAGCCACCCCAGAGCCGCCATTAACCCCGCACAGCTAACCCAGAGCCGCCATTAACACCGCGCAGCTACCCCAGAGCCGCCATTAACCCCGCACAGCTACCCCAGAGCCGCCATTAACACCGCACAGCCACCCCAGAGGTGCCATTAACCCCTTGCGGACGGAAGATCCTTCCCGCCGGGGTCACGTAAATGTATGTCATTTTTTTTTTAATGAGGGCACGCGCGCGAGCAGAATCCCACCGGGAATCTGTACAGCTGTTACCGGCTGTCACAAATACCAGCAATCGGGGGCTCTATAGCCGCCTGATCGCTTGTATGTGCCACCATGCGTGCCTCCCCCCCCTCCCACAGCACGGCCGCTGCCCTTCCTGCACCCTCTCGGAAGGGAGGGTGTCAGGAGGAAGATGGGAGGGAGTTCAGCATCTTCCTCCTTGATGATCTCCCTCTGAGGTCTGACTGCAGAAGTGATGTGTATTACATCACTTCCGCATTCACCTGTCAGTCATCTGGCTGCTATAGCCAGAGAAGAAGCTGATGAAGCAGATCTCTGCTTTATCAGCTTCTTTGGGGTTCCCCATGTGACATTAGGGGTCTTAGTGACCCCTAATGTCTCCATAAAGAGGACCTGTCAGTGTGCCTGTGCTATCACATAGGGGGATTGATATCCCCTATGTGATAGCAATAACGTTAATAACGCAATAACGTTTTAAGTGTAAAAAACAAAAAAAGTCACATATAAAGAAATGTAAAAAAAAAAAAAAAAGAATGTTTAAGATCCCCACATTTATGCACATTTAAACTTAAATGCGTGTCGGATGCGCCAACGTGCAAAAATGGCAATTGCGGTATACTTGTTACATATCACCGCGAACGTTGCAGTTAGAGCAATAATTCTAGGGCCATTATTCACTGACAGCACTAAACTGATGAGCGGTAAACGCTTGTAAAGCGTCGCCTATGGCTTGACATGTTTGGTGTCTTTTTACCTGACGTGACCCTGCCTTTTATGTTTTACCAAAAAATTGGGTAATAATAAATGTTTTATAATTTAATATGAAAGTTTATTTTTTCCAAAATTGACGGTAGTTTTTCCTTACTATAGTAAAAAATAAAAAACCCCACTGATGATTAAATAACACCAAAAGAAAGCTCTATCTGTCCCCCTAAAAATTATATAAAATTAATTTCAGTACAGCGTTGCAGCGCTGTCTGCTCTGCCTCTGAGCAGGGCAATGAGAGGGAGGAGCTACTTCAACATGTGCATCGAGCATAGCGGCCGTGCCCGGCCGAACACAATCAGGCTGAGCTGATTGTGTTTGGCTCGGCCCGGCCCACCGGGCAAGTGCCCGGTCTGCCCTATGGCCAGTCCGGCTCTGCTGGGGATTACTGTTATTTCTCTGATATTTCTGGTATTTCTCTGCATTACACCTCCCTAAACTAAACAAGAATTAAATATATTGATAACATAATGACAATAAAATGTCTGTGCCTCATCTCCCTCTTCCTCTTGTCGAGCACCCCCCACCACCACTACCATTATAATTTTAAAACAACACATTTTATTTTTGTTACTTTTTTTTATAAATGCTTTTGGTAGAAACACTTTGTGTATATTTCTATCAATTCTGCAGCTTTGGTTATATGCCTGTAATGTGTTTGAACAGCGAATAGCAGATCAGGAAGGGATATCCTTCTAAGGGTTACATCCAGGACGGATGTGACATTCATGGCTTTGATGTATTGATTTTTACGGATATCATTTGTGAGGTCAGATCTCTATCCCGAGAGTGAGGTTAAGGATGATGTCCCTTCCAATCATCATAAATGTCACATAGTGGGCTTACTGGAATTAGCAGAAGGGAAGTACTTCCCGGGTGAGAGCTGCTCTTTATGAAACACATGATGATATAATGGAAACACACAGGCCTTGGCATTTAGCAGTGACAGGAAGATACATGCATCCTTATGCAGGTTAAGTGTTTACGTTTGTATTACTATTCTACAAACTGCAATCTTGCTACCATCTTTGTCTTAAATAGTTTTAAATAATATGCTACTCAGGTAGTGTATTTCTTCAGTAACATTTCATGTGGAAGGTAACTAGACCTTTTTTATCAGCATGTTTGTTTCTTATAGCAGCCAATCAGATTCCCCCCTAATTTTTAAACCTACATAAGAATGACATTTGAAATCTGATTGGTCATTAGGGGCAACACAGATAATTCTTGCTTCAAACAACCAATAAATGAAATCCACTACCATTTCAGTGTAAAATAGGATTTACAGATGATAGGCATTACTGGGGTGTCTTTGAAGCCTGTTGTGCATATAATAGTTGTGCATATAATATTTGAATCATTAAATGCTCACCATGCCAGTACTATGAAAAGTATTTTTCCCTATGACCTACTCATCTGACTGTCAGAAATAGATGAAAATATCTGCCAATTTAATAGACTTCCCAGAAAGCTCTAATTTTCTAATGCGGTATAAAATGAAAATGGAATTTGTGCGATACTTTGGTAGGTCACACAAACCTAACCTGCAATTGGTGTCCGAATAGTGAAGCATCTAAGTCTGTATATTTGAGTGAGCAGCATGCAAAGGAAGGTGAAGCAAAGTTAGGGCTCTAGCTCATCTCTGCTGTGTCCAGGAAGGAAGAAGGGAGGGGGTTAGTCTGAAAGAGCCAACTGAGAGGGGGTTTCTGGCAAGCTCTGCAAAAGGTCACAGCGACCTTCAGAATCACTTTATAGATTATCTTTTTTCATACTGTATAATTTGTTCTAATGTCTTGGCTGGCTTCCCTCATAAGCACAGGCCAAGTAGTAAAGTAGAAGCAAAGAAGAATTTCAGAACGGTGAGAGAAATGATGGGAGGGAGAAACACAGACATACTGTAGAGGACAGAACCGGCAATACATGCATGTTAGAATACTATACCATGGAGAAACATTGAAGTTTGCAGAATTATTAGCATTAATTTGACTTTTCTAAAACAAACAAAAAAAAAAGGTTCAAAAATAGTGAAATGATCATAAAAGGGACTGATTAAAACAAAAGATAGGAAACTCACAACTTTTTACTTCTGCATATAAAGCGTTTTATTATTCCTCTGGGTCTCCTTTTATCTACCCACTCTACCAGGATTTCACAGACTTAGTAGAAAATGTAAAGCAGCATTGCTTGTGTTTATTTAATTATATTTTTCATTGATCTCTAGGAATTGGGCAACATCCATGTCTTGATCATATTGACCTCCATGAACAGGCAGTAATTGCTAGAGGTTGTTTACTGTGTGGCCAGTTTATAAAAGGTTAAGGAAAGTTAATATTATGTTGTGTTGTATGGGAATTATTCATCTCTGCAATAGTGCCTATTTCTAAAGTTGTTCTGTGTAATATCTACATTATTCGTTAAAAATTTAAAGTGACAGTAAACTCAGGAGTTAAACCTTAAAAATGCATTCAAGTACTTTAAGGCTGGGTTCACAACTAGGCGACAGCGTTTTTGTGAGCAGATTGTAGCCCATTGATGTTAATGAGCAAACGTGCATAAAAACGCACAAAAACACAGCAATCACTTGTTTTCAAGCCTTTCCTATTGAGTCTATGGGGCCACAACCAGCAGTAATAGTAAAATAAAAGCTCATGTACTTTTTCCAGTGACAGGCGTTTTGCTTAGTGCGACAAAATGCTCAGATGTGAACAAGGCCACAAAAATGAATGGGATTTTTTGGGGGGCATATATGTAAGCATTTTTTAGGGCAGAAAAAGTGCTACAAATTGCTTAGTGTGAACCAGGCCTTACTATTAACAAAAATGTATCTTATTTGTGTATCACTCAGCTGTAGATCCTCCAATCATCTCTGAATTGGTGCTGACACCCTCCTTCCTTCTGGAGGGTGGCTGCTTTTGTTCCACATGGTCCCTGTGTGTTGTAAAGAGGTCACCGCTCCAAGTTCACTCCGGTGATGGACTACAATCTCAATACAAATTAGTAAACTAAACATGAGATTGTATTCCATCACAGGAGCGAATTTGGAGTGGTGGCTACTTTACAACACACACACAGGGACCATGGGGAACAAAAGTAGCCACTCCCCATAAGGAAGGACAGTGTCAGCATGACTTCAGAGATGATTTGAAGATCTACAGGTGAGCGATGCACAAATAGACTACATTTTTGTTAATAGTTGAGGAACTTGAATGCATGTTTTTGATTTAACTCCTGAGTTTATTGCCACTTTAACTCGTTAAAGCTAAATATAATCCAGAAAGTGTTAATGTAACAAAAAGGTAAAAACTAGGCATACCAGCTAAAAATGCTAAAATGGGCAAAAATAGCCATGTTGAATGTGTATTGTATTGCTTTATTTTGTCTACTGAAAAAATACTTTTGCACAGAAATGGTATGGTTGGATATACATGTGTAGCATTCAAATACAACTCAATGTATTCAGTGTGTTGAACATTCTCTGGACACATGCTTTTCTTTCCTGTGGTTTTTCTATAAGACTTTCTGTCTGGACACTAACTTTAATATCTTAGCTTCTTTTTAAGGTTACATTTTTTTTTATTATCGCTGCCGGTAATTTATTTTTCAAACCGCTGCTGTTCCTGATGCCCTGCTGGTTGCAAAGCATTCTGGGTCAATTAGGCAGCAGCAGGAAAATATGAGCGGTAGCAGCAGGAAAAGGAAATGAGCATCCCAAATTTCAACCACAAACTATTTCTTCTGAGAAAGTTTGAAATAGATTTTGTGACATTTCAAGTAAAGTCACCATTAGTTCATGTTTTTGAGCAGGTTGTGGGTTTGTTTAACCCCTTCCCGACCAATGATGGAATTGTCACGTCACCATTGTTAAGTACATTAATGATCGCTTCTCGGCCTTTTGGCTAAGATCAAGTGTAGTATCTGTTCTTATCAGTTGCCGGTGGAAGAACGACACCACTCCTTCTCGAGGTGATTAGGATGGTGGCTTAGTATTTACCGGCGTAATTGGTGGGTGTCAGATGGGGTACAGTCCCTCCTGGTTAGATTCTGGCCCAGTGATGCTGGGCTTGTCACCGGTGGTAGGGATGGACCCCTGACGGCACTACCTTCTGATGGGAATGGCTGCGAAGCTTGGTCGAGGCTAGAGGGTTGGGAGGCGGCAGAGCCCGTGGTGTTGTGCCCCCTGGGGGTGGCGTCCCAGGGGTGCTCAGAAAGTCACTTGGGTGTGGGAGACCCACTTTGACTCACTGTGCACTTGGTCACACACCACCTTGCAATTTCTGCACAACGCCTCTTGGACAGGCCTTATGGCTAGTCCGGGGCAATTTTTTAGCACCCGGCCCCTAGGGCCTGTCAGCGTGGTGCACTGGCACTATTCCTTTATTTATTGCACCTCATGCACGATTGGCACTTTTTTATTTTTTCTATTGTGACCCACAGATTGCTTAGGGTGCAGGTTCCTTCGGGGCCTATTCCTGATGCTGGGGAGGAGGTTCTGTGCCCTAATATAGGGTTCTCTGCCTTCTCCCGAACCAGGGAGTCTCTCTTCGGGAGAGCTCCCTACCTAGTACTGGGTGGGACCTGTCTCGGCAGGTCCCCGAAGGATCGGGGTCCGCCAGTCTCCGGGCTGGTGGACCAAAGTATCTCAACCCCTGTCAGGAGCCTTGCGCCCCGGGGGGTCGGGAATTTGAGGTCCCTTCTTTATTGAAGGACCAAGCACCCTTGTGCACGTTTTTGTGTGCTGTGATTTCACGGTTCACTTTTTTTGTTCACAGGGGGAAGTTTGTTTTATGATGCACGTCCACGGGCTCTAAAAGAAAAATGATCGGTGATGGGATAATTCCGACATACGGTACAATGGGCGCTGGTCTGTGAAGGGACCAGCAGCTCATTGAGTCACTGTTGTTGATGGGTCCCTCAGGGTTCGAGGCAGACTCTCAACAGTAGATTAGGTGGTCACAGTTCTGTGATCACAGCAAGAGCTGATTGCTGTGATTGCAGAGCTGTGACAGTCACACAGCTGGCAGCAGTTCAGCAGTGTTCTGAACTGCTAGCCAGCTGTGTTTATAAATTGATACAAAGTATCTCTGAGCAGAATACTGTATTTTACTTAGAGATACTAAGGGGGTTATTCACTTAGCTGCCAAAGCTGCTTGGAGCTTTAAAGGGTTTCTATGGTCAAAAACTAAAAATAAATATGTATTTTTATATTGAATTTCCATTCAATAGTTCTGTCCCACGCCGAATAACCATAGTGATCTAGAAGTTTGTAAACTTACTTATTGAAGATTTCCATAAGAAGTACTTCCTCAACCCATGACACAATTTCATTCAGCCCTGTGAATATGCACTTCTTGTGTTACCACTCCAACAAAGCCTGCTGTCTGAAATAAAATCTCAGGATCTGAACAATGTAACATTATCATTTCTTGCTGGAAGCAATGCATGCTGGGATATGTCATCTTGAGAAATTGGGATTGCATCACATGAAGCAGCAGGGAAAGAGATGCAAAGCACACTGGGAAACCAAGATGTTGTTGAAAGTGGTTTGAAAGTAGGCAGTACTCACTACATAAAAGGGATTTATTTCAAGTAAGCGTTGATTGTATTATCAAACACAACTCTAGCATGTATTCCTATTGCATTGATGATGTTATAGCAGGATAGTATATGCTGGCACTTTAGAAAAAGCCTCATTCCAGAAGCATTTCATGTTCTAAATTCTCCCCACAGAAGTCCCCAACAACCAGGTAGATGGGATTACATTGCAATAAAAATCTATTGCAACTTCTCATTATCCATGGAATGGAATGGTTCATATCCTATTAAATTTATCAGGGTAATCTGCACTTGTAAAATGATGTAGGGTGTGTTGCTAGTGTAATCTGTTACCATCACACCTTTCTGCGTACCTGATCCTCTGTTCTTAAAGAGGCATGTCCTTAGAATTTCAGGAACGTACCCACAGAACAAGGCACCTACTAACAACAAGGCTACTGAAACTTCTAAAAGACCGGAAAGGGAATTCATCAAAAGTGGAGCAGACAAAATCTGGAGCAGCTGTGCATGGCAACCGATTAGCTTCTCTCTTTCATTTTCAAATCTTAACTGAACAAACTGAAGAGAGAAGCTGATTGGCTGCCATGCACAGCTGCTCCAGATTTTGTCTTCTCCAGTTTTGATAAATCCCCCCCAATAACTTTAAAGGTGTAGATAAGAGGATTGGGAACACAGAGTATAATTATCACACAGCATTTCATCGAATCTCCTGATCTGCACCGCCGGAGTTCTTTGCTAATCTGCAGATTTCCATTATATACCATCAGTTTATGGACCTGCCCAGCAATTTACAGAACACTCATTGATGTAAGTAGAAACTGTTCCATGGCTAGGCAGGGAGTAAAAGTGATGTTGCCTATAAAAGCTTATAACTTGTATAGCTCAGATATTTAAAGCATGTGACAGACTTTTCTTCACATTTATCTCTGTAAGAGCTTTCATAAATCCCCAAAGGAAAGACATGCACCGGTTATCTCTTAAAAGAAAAGTAATGATAAGCACCTAAACTTATGAAAATAATTAAAAGCATATTTTTTATTCATGCATTTACTCAATTGCTAGAAATAACCCCTTCCTAGGGTCGGTATCCTGCACATTTTACTAAAACGCTCACCATTTCTATTTGTATGTAATAGTTCCTTTTTTTCCTTTATAGATTGATCAAGATGGCCTAACTTTGCCAGAGAGAACGCTGTACTTAGGACAAGATGAAGACAGCGAAAAGGTACAATAGTCAATATTGAATTTCAGGTACTAATTCAGAAAATTTGGAGTGTAGGTGATGACCTTTATTGGCTAAATTGAGATATTCAAGATGCAAGCATTTAGGATGCTTTAGGTCTCTACTTCAGGCTTAATACATTTCTGAAAATGGTTCTGAGACCCACATATTTATATACAGAATTACAAAGAAGAGCAATGAAATATAACTATTAAAACAGTTTTTCTTGACACATTTGAGTAGTAAAGGGTATTGAAAAGTGTTAGACTATAAAGATAGGGGTCATTGTAGAGGTGTTATTGGGGTAAATGCAGTGCTTTTTTTCTGGGCAAAAAGGGGCTGGTACTTACTATGGTGGCCATCTTTGTTGTGGACAGGGACACACTGTGCATGTGCAGTATGTCCCTGCTGCCACAAAAAAGATGGCTGCCGACAACAAACCTCAGTGCCGGAAGCCATTTTGGTTGTGGTAGCCGGGACACACTGAGCATGTGCAAGATGGCCGCCGGCAATGAGGTTTACTGTCGCCGGCAATCTTTTTTGTGGTAAACAGCAGTAGAAGACAATCGTAATCACCCTGCATGGGTGTCTGGACAATTGCGCATTATCCGTACGGCCAGGCCGACAGACAAGCGTCATTCCCCCCACGCAGGGTTATAACGCTTGCAGCAAGGGCACCTTTTTTAATTCGTATAATTTGTTAAAAATCATTTAATTTTATATTAAATAAAAAAATAAAATAATGAAAGGGAGGGCGTAGGTGCCGGTACTGCATACCAGTGCCTACCACCAGAAAAAAAGCCCTAGGTAAATTACTCACAGATAAAAAATACAGGCACAATCATAACCTCAAATGAAAATCCTTTTAAAATGTCCATATACTACGGAAGTACAAAAATGATCCGTAATACAACCAAAAATTAAATGCACCTATTTTCCTTGAAACATTTTTCTTGATGTTTTTCATCCTTGTGCAGAAGAGGTGCATCACTAGCCCCAGGCAAACAGGAGACGTTCTTCACATCTCCTGCCAGGTACCCCAGGTCCCAACATCACAACTGCCCACCACTGAGGCAGTCAGCATTGTTCCCTGCCATGCTACCTGTCAGAGAATTCGAATTCAGAGCTGAGGGAATCTTCCTTAGGTTCTTCCTCGGCTGTGCAGCGTCAAGTGACACGTTGAGACGGAACCTGGGAAGAATCCCATTGTTCATCATGGTCTAATGAATTCAGGGAGGAAGGGAGGTTGGCCTGGAGGCCAGATTGTGCTGGCCAGATTTGTATGGAGGGTTGATTATTTGCTGGGAAGAGAGATTTTTTTGGGGGTAAAGACTTGTGCTAGAAAGAGTGTTTATTTGGGGGGTGAAGATTGTTCTGGGAGGAGTTCTACACACTTCTCTGTGTGTCACACACTTATGGCACCTGCACTCTTTGTTTTATATATTCCTTGCCCAATGCGTTACACATTCTTGACCCCTGCAATCTGTACATTACACACCCCTGCACTCTGTGTTATGTATTTCTGACCCCTGAACTGCATTATATATTCTTCAACCTGTCACCTCGTGTTACATACTCCTGCATTATATACACTATTTGTACAATACATACATCTGACCAAAGTGTTTATTGACTCAACATTTGCTAGTTGCTACGCTGCCCTTGCCTATTTTAAAGAGGTTGCAAAGCATTCTCTAAATGTTTCAATTAAGTTTTTTTTTTTAAAGTAGAATCTGACAGAGTATTAGTTCTTTGTCTATTTTCAGTGTGCACTGAAAACGGCATATGAAAATAGAAAATGTGCTGAGGTTATGCATGTCTGTAAGACTCCCGCTTGTGGTACAACTAAAGTGTATTTTCAGGTACTGTAGCATATGTGTGCCATCTATATAGTTTTGATATCTTCTGCCCCATGTGCTCCAAGATGGAGACTCTCATAGTTTAGAGTTAGGACCGCACTATAAGAGGTGCCTTGGCGCGGCAGTGCGGCTTACACATCCTTTGCAGAAGACGTGTATCCAAACCTCTGTCATTGTCCTTAGTGGTGAGACAAGTTGTTTTACATGCTAGTTTGTGAGTGTGCCATGATGCCTTTCTACTGTTCTACTGTTCAAAGCCCATTTCGTGTGCACCTTACTGTACACCTGGTAACAAATTGTTGAGTGCGTTTGTCGTTTGTTTTGCTTTATCTATATAGCAAGAACGATCAGGTATTATCTAGCCATGCTCCTCCCACCATTACAGCAATATTGCCATACCCACTGTTTGCCGCATAGCGTGCCACGTTGTTACTCTTTAGGTTGCACAAAGGTGCCCAGGTCTTGTAGGTGACCAGCAGTGGGACCTGATTGTCCTTTCCAGACTATTTATAGTGTAAAAGACTGAATCTGGGGATATTATTTCTGTCATCTTTTATATCTTAAAGTGACATTAAACCCTCAGATTTTTTAACATAAAACAATACTGTAATGTGTGCCTTACTGTAATCCATGATTGTTTCCCTTCTCTTTGCTGCTCTTCCTTTTAAATCTGTATCTCTTCTCATGCTGAGCAGAACTTCTGTTTTGCAGCAGACTGCCTTGTCTCTGGAATGGCTACATGGTGTCTGTGTGTAAGTTTGCAACCTGAGCCAGCACTACAGGAAGAGGCACTCAGCTGCAAATGGAAGTTCTCCCCAAGCATGAGAAGACATGAGGATTTAAAAGGAAGAGCAGCAAAGAGAAGGGAAACTACCATGGATTACAGTAAGGCACACATTACAGTATTGGTTTATGTTAAAAAATCTGAGGGTTTAATGTCACTTTAAGTTAACCGTAAAAGGGTGTGACCTAAAGCAGAACTCTGGGCAAAGTGGTTCTTAACCCTTGCAGTGGGGCTACCCCCGCACTTCAAGGGTTAAGTGCTCCCTGGAGCCTCTCTTCCGCTCCGCTGCAGTGGTCTAAGGATCCTTAGGGTCATCACGATCTATACAGTGTATAGGACACGAGGATGACTAGGGACATACCTTCTTTGCAGAGGAGGGGGAGACAGGCTTCAGAGACTAGAATAGCTGCCAGCTGGCTCTGCAGTTTGGGTGAGTATAACTTTTTTTATTAGCAACTAGGCACAAATGAGCACTTAACCCTTGAAGTGCGGAGGTAGCCCCATTGCAAGGGTTAAGAAAAAATTCTGCCCAGAGCTGTCCTTTAAATTCCAAACTTTCTGCATTAATTGATGGCACTATACATGGTACTATACTCTAATACTGGGGATGCACTGAAATTTCGGCCACGGAAACTTATCGGCCGAAAATGGCACTTTTGGCAAAATGCGGAAAGTGGCATCTTTCAGCTTAAATTTGGGTGCATGTCTGGTTTCTCTCCTCCCCGCTGCGCATTGCTCTGTGTCCCCTCTGACACAATGCAGCATCCAGCAGAAAGGAGAGAAACTGTCACAAGATGCCGAGCTCTTCTCTGTGACAGATCAGGAGAGCGGTGTGGCGGAAGAGATAGCTGTCAGCTGTCACAGGAGGCCGGGCTGGAGTTGTGGGGGAGGAGATAGCTGTCACAAGTGACGAGCTTTCCTCCCTGCACCGTTTGCTCAGCCTCCTGTGACAGCGAGCCAGGATGGAGAGCGGGCACTAGCAGTCAATGATCAGTGATCGCTGACTGCTTGTAAATAATTGAGGTGATAGTATGTTTACTATGTCCCCAATCATGAATGAATGGGAAGTGCTCTACATCACTTCCTGTTCATTCATGATTGTGGACATGGTAAACATACTATCTCTAGAAGTTATGAATGAACAGGAACACTCAGCATAAAGTTATAATCATTTATAACAGGGGGTGCAGAAAAAGAGATTGAGGACTCTGTGTCTGTGTCACTCTTTTTCTATTTTAAAAGGGAAATATCTGGGATCTGTTTAGACCCCTGATATTTCCCCAAAGCCCCCAGCAGTTAAGTTAAAAAAAATATTTTTAAAAATTTGAAAAGATTAGAAAAAAAAACTTCAGTTTTGGCCTGACATTTTCTTTATTTTCGGTTTTGTTTCAGTTTTAAAAATTTAATTTCAGTGCACCACTATTTAATACTGCTAAGGTGCTATTTTAAACATTCCAATTTAATTTTAAAGTACTTTTAAAATACATTTTAATCCAAGTGTAATTATTGAGTAAACTTGTAAAAATAATGTGATCATTGTCAGTTTGGAGAAAGACGGTTCCATTAGGGAATCGAGTTATTATGGTTTTATCTGTCAGCTAAGATAGGAATTTTATTCATTACAAAAGTAAATTGAGAAAAATCATCAAAATGTTAACTTTCACAGCAAAGGTGTTTAAGAAATGTGTGCTGATATGGTTTCATTTCACAATATATATTTTGTATGCACTGATAGTGCTACATTATTGAGCACAAAACCTTGTTTTGTTAAACACCATAGATATTGGCTGCTTACAAGATTTTCATGCAGAAGATACTCAGTCTCTTAGGAGTGGAAGATATAGAGAAAAAAGTACAGGAAATTCTGCAACTGGAGCAGGATCTGGCCAATGTAAGTGTTACTTATTTAAATAATGTTATATCTGATTTGTTGTCAGCAAATGTGTAACTTTGTAATATCTCTTTTCATCTTCCATTAGATCACCATTTCAGAATTTGATGACATCAGGCGCGACATCAGCACCATGTACAACAAGGTTACCATACCTCAGCTTCAGCAAATTGCCCCAGATGTAAGATATCCAATATATGTATATGTCATATAATACAAATAATTAAGATTAATGTATGTGTATGTGAAGGCAAACACAATTTTGATGTTTCAGCAGGCAGACAGAAGACTGAATGTGATAACAGTCCAGAGCAAATTTTGCTTAGACTTTTATCTGTTGCTGTTCATAAATCGCTAATAGATATAAAGTGTTTTTTTTTTCTCTTTATAGTGTATGTCTAGTCAAAGCTTCTATTTTCATTTTGGATAGAGCAGGGAAAGCCTGAAATGTTTGTCAGACTTTTATTGTTGCCTATGCCCCTACTTTCTGTTACACAGACAGTCTGCGTCCAAGTGTGTGCACCCAGACCTCCACAGATGTGCAGATTCAGGGTGTCGTGTAGCATTGTGTTACCGCATCCTGTCATAGGGATGTACAGGTGGCTGTACTCAATTAAAGGCTACACCTCTCCCTCCCAAGAGCAGGTCTCTGCACAGGCATGCATTCTATATGAATAAGCACGCCTGTGTGAATAAGGCCTAAATAGCAGCTCAAAAGTTTTGCCAATAACAGTTTTACCATTAACTTTAAACTTTGGAAAAAAAAGTTAAAGTATTAATGTACACTGAAGTGAACCTGTGCTTTGTTTGTGCAGGAAAATGCAACAGGTTGACATAATTTCCCTACTCCCCAACTGCATATATTCACTTTCCCATTGCTCCCCCAGCGTTCTGTAAATCCCTCGCAATCCAAAAATATTACAGTACTTCCAGGAATGGGGGAGCATGTGACTTACTGCTCTTCCTTCCATGTGGCAGCTTTGGTGCTTGGTGATTGGCTCAGTGCTGTTACATGGGAACTTGAAGAGAGTCCACAGGCCTGTGTAAGATTAAATGATTCTTTACATTCCTGGCAGCATTATCGCTTAGTAGATACCATAGCTTCTTAGCTCAGGATACAGATTCCCGCACAATGTAGTCCCCATTCGCACCAGGGTGTATTGTGAATGCGCTTCAAAAGTGCTCAAAAATGTGCGCTTTGACGCGCATTCATGATGCACGTACAAACGTGGAATGTGCTTGCGATGCCATTACTAGGTAATGGCACCCCAAATGCGGACAACCAAACTTGGGTCTATTAGCCAATTGTTATGCCTGAGGTCTGTCACATGACTGAGGGAGTGACTTCACCGCTATCCCTTGCATCTGACAGTGGCCAAGATTGGGGATCTTGGTGCCAGCTGGGACAGAGAAAGGAGCGGTGGGGGAGCTAGGGTTGCTAGCTTTTCTTTAACCACTTGCTTACCGGGGTGTTTACACCCCCCTCCTGTCCAGGCCATTTTTCAGTATTCAGTGCTGCAGTATGTTGACTGACATTTATTCCGTCATGCAACGCTGTACTGAAATTAATTTTATACCATTTTTTGGGGACAGATAGAGCTTTCTTTTGGTGGTATTTAATCACCACTGGGGTTTTTTTTTTAACTATATAATGAAAAAAGTACCGAAAATTTTGGGGGAAAAACTGTTTTCCCTACGTTATGTTATAAAACAGTTACTATTACCCAAATTTTTGGCAAAATATAAAAGGCGGGGTCACGTCGGGTAAATAAACACCAACCATGTCAAGCTTTAAAAGTGCGTGCGTCCGCAAACTCGCAAAAACTACCATACCCAAAATTGGCCATAGGCGACGCTTTTAAAGCTTTTACCGCTCATCAGGTTAATGTTATCAGCGATTGATGGGCCGAGAATTATTGCTCTCACTGCGACGTTTGCGGCAATTAGTAATATGTGCGTAATGGATGCAATCGTCGTTTACGCACTTAGGCACACTTGACGCATGTTTGCATGTGAATGTGGGAGCGGGGGACTTAAACAAATTTTTTACCTTTTTTATTACCTTTATATGTGACTTTTGAATTTTTTTTATATTTTTTGTAACTAATTCTTTAAAAAAAATTCACACTTGACGCATGTTTGCATATGAATGTGGGGGGCTTGGGACTTAAACAAAATGTTTTACATTTTTTATTACCTTTATATGTGACTTTTTACATTTTTTTCTATTTTTTGTAACTAATTCTTTAAAAAAAAAAAAATCACCTAACTTTGTTGCTATCACATAGGGGACTAACAAGCCCCCTTTGTGATAGCTAATTTTCAGTGACAGGTCCTCTTTATGGAGACATCAGGGGTCTTTAAGACCCCTAATGTCACCTAGGGACCCCCAAATAAGCTGATGAAGCAAACAGCTGCTTCACCAGCTTCTCTCCGGTTTCTGTACCGGAGAGTGACACTGAATGCAGGCAGTGATGTAATACACATCACTGCCTGCATTCCGAAGAGGAGGAGGAGGTGAAACGGATCTCGTGTATCCCGCATTCAAGAAGCCGCTGTCCGGCCGTTTAATTACAACTCCCTGACAGCAGGGGGTTAAGCAAAACCCGAACACTCTAGTGGCAATTTTATTTTAAGAATATACAAGAGAGAGCGAGGAGAGTCATCTAGGAGAGCAAGGAGAGAAAGACAAGGGTTTGAGGAGAGACAGCGAGGACAGTGAGCAAGGAGAGACAGCCAGGAGAGCGAGGAGAGAAAGCCAAATGAGAGAGTAAGGAGAGACAGCCAGTAGAGAGAGAGCAAAAAGAGACAATCAGGAGAGACAGCTAAGAGAGAGCCAAGAGAGAGCGGGGAGAGACAGCAACAAGAGACAGCCAAGAGAGAGAGAGGAGAGTTAGTCAAGAGAAAGCGCGAGGAGAGACAGTCAGGAGAGAGAGCGAGCAGAGAGAGAGAGCAAGGGACAGCCAAGAGAGGGAGAGCAAGGAGAGACAGCCAGGAGAGAGAGAGTGAGGAGGGACAGCCAAGAGAAAGCAAGGAGAGACAGCCAGGAGAGAGAGCTTGGAGAGACAGCCAAGAGAGAGAGCAAGGAGAGACAGCCAAAAGAGAGAGAGAGCAAGGAGAGACAGCCAGGAGAGAGCGAGGGGAGAAAGCAAGGAGCGGGCCAGGAGAGAATCAGTTAGGAGGCCTTACAATGACCATCAATGTAATAGAGGTATTCTCACTGACCAACAATGAAACAGAGGTATTCTCATTGACCGCCAATGTAACAGAGACATATCCACTGACCAGCACTGTAACAGAGGTATTCACTCTGACCAGCAATGTAACGGAGGTGTATGCACTGACCAGCAATGTAACGGAAGTATATACACTGACTAGCACTGTAACGGGGTATTCACTCTGATCAACAGTGTAATGGAGGTATATACACTGATCAGCAATGTAACTGAGGTATATGCACTGACCAGCAATGTAATGGAGATATATACACTGACCAACAATGTCAGAGAGGTATATACACTGACCAGCAATGATACTGAGGTATATACACTGACAAGCAATTACCTTACAATGATTGAGATTTCTGAAAGAGCAAAGATGCAATATGTTCTGGATTACAGTAGATTTGTTTCACTTTTGTTCCTGCAATGCCCCTTGAAAGTAAATATAAAACAAATCACAACTTACAATATTTTATATCTGAAAAGGGTTCTTTCCAGAGATTTTAGCTGTAAAACTGTGTAAGGAAATATAAAGCAGCCAGGGGTCTCATTTTCAAGTGAATTAAATAGTTGGAGCACTCAAATCCCAGACTGTCCAGGTGAATCCCAGACAAGTGGCAACCCTAGGGTTAGCACTGTATGTATCTATGGGTCTGGGGAGGGGGGCCCTTTGCACACACTCTATTACTGTGCCCAGAATGAAAACTAGCAGTGTCTCTTAAAAAAAACTGACAGTATGGTGTAAATAAGCAATAGATGCAGATATAGCTCACTTATTGCTCTAATACTAACTCTGTTTCTAGAACCCTCAACATAGGTAGGGGGGAATTTATCAAAACTGGAGAAAGCTGAATCTGGAGCAGCTGTGCATGGCAATCAATCAGCTTCTATCTTTAATTTTCAAAGCTTAACTGAACAAACTGAAGAGAAAAGCTGATTGGTTGAAATGGGCAACTGCTGCAGATTCTCTCTGCTCCAGTCTTGATAAGTACCCCTCACAGTATATAACTAATGCTTCTATGAGGTTTCTACACTCCAATGAATATAAATAACTCAAATATGTCTCGTTAGATTTCTTAGATTTATTTTGAGCCCTACAACCCTCCCACAATCTGTGCCAGAAAACAGAGCTATTACTACTTGAATCCATCATAAAAAATAATAAAACTTTGACAGATTTATTACACACAAAAGTGACAGCTTCTAATCATTACAAAAATGGATCATGTTACTTTGTGGAGACAAAAATGTTTCCATGTCATTGGTTCAGTCCCAAAAACACCCTAAATATTTATATACTTCTCTCACAACCATATTTTATTGTTTACAATCATCTTTTTTTAATTACGCAAGATTCACAAAAACCTTAATAACCATTTAGACAGTTGTAATGAGTACATTTTGACAAAATGATGACACATTCATTATATGGTTACTCAGAATAATATGCAATTCATTTTGAAGCTAAGGGACGTGCATGTAAGTCAGATCCTGTAGGGAAGTTACAGCCTTATGCCAGCCAAAACCATTTTACATTTTTGGACAGTGTGGTAAAGAATTAGAACGTCTGTCAGATTTTCCTTTGGGGTCTGAGAGCCCATTGTGTAGATTTACCCAATTGCCTGTTAGGACAAAAGGTAATGGAAATGTATTCCTTTGGGAAAATAGACCACAAAAGACTAGCTTGGGAGACAGTGTACAGTAATGTGATCCCTGATTAAGTCTTCACTGTTTGAGGTCAAAATAAAAGGAATGTGAGCGCTCCACTCCATCAGTAGGGGCATTGCCTGTGTCCAAAGAAATGTTCCATACCACAGTAATCCTTATATTGTTGCATTGTTTAATTAAGTTTTCAGTAGATCCAACGCATTTTGGGGAACTGCATTCCCTTCATCAAGGTCAATATTAAACACGCCTCATCATTGCTATCAACAAGGAAAGAAAACCCATACATAATTCTTTGACAATATGCTTTCTCTCTCAAGTACAGTCACTATATATATTCACATATTTTCACATATTTTCACTAGAGCACTGAAGACACCAGCAGCATGGTTTCATCAAACAGGGGTTTGTGTAAACCTAAAATATAACATTCTTTCAATCCATTCTTTGGTTTCAGTTAACATTTACATTGCAATTTTTTTTATTGCAAAGATTGGCAGATTTTCCTGTTTGGAGTTATGCTGTCAAAGTTAGTGTACACAAAAGTGGCGCATAACTGGGGTGTAGCTAGCACTGACAGTTGCTGGTCAACCGGGGAATATGCCCCACACCCTGTACTCTGTGAGTTATGTACCCTGATGCTTGCACTCTGTGTGTTATGCATTCCTGACCCCTGCACCCTGTATTATGTATCCCTGACAGCTCTGTCTTTTGCAGCTTAGGAATTGTTGATTGCTGTTTGCATAAGATCCCTCTGCAGTGTGCTGCTGCCCTTCCTTTTAACAGCAGGATTCATAGAAGCTGCTGTCAGTCATTACAGGCAGAGCTAAAAGTTGTATTGGCATTATGGGGAGGCTTAAGCAAACAATGCCTCCTTTAACACACCTCTGTGCCCCTTCCTGCATAAGATCTGCTGTTTGCAGCAATGGCTCCTGCAGAAAAGACAAAACAAATGCATCACAATTTATGGAACCACCCATGCATAACAGCAGTTATGGAGCAGAGGGGTAGGAGTGTGTTCTGCTTAGTTCTTTCCAGCCCTGCCTGTAATGACTGACTGCAGCTTCTGTAAGTCATGCTATCAAAAGTTGGGCATCACCACACTGGAGGGAGTGATCCATGCTTCCCCGGCTGCTGATGGTGACAGGTGAGGTCAGGTAGCAGCCAATCAGAGCAAAGGATTGCTATTAGCATAAGAGACCACACACCCTGGCTTTCTCAGCAGTGACGATCTGGAGCTATTGCGGTCAGCTAACCACAGAAAAAAAGATTTCTAAATGATATCAACAGTTTTATTGCAATTAATGTGGTGTTTTTAAGCATCCCATGCCTGATCTAGCAGCAGGGAGAGTATGTTTTACTCTCCCTGCACTTCACATTTAAAGCAGCCCTTCACATTCTGTAATCTTAACCCAAGTGGTAACCCTAAGCTTAATCTAAAGGGTATTTCGAACCCTATTGCTACCTTAACACTAAGCTCTCATGCTACATAAGTGCAGATGTGTTTTGAAGCACATTTCTAAATGCACCTGGGCTCATGTAATGCTTTTCTATGACAGAATGCACACCTAGACGTCCAACACCATCTAGGTGCATTCAGTCTTGCTAAGTTTACCCAAACTACAAATTTCTGTGTCCCAGGCCTGTTTACCCAGTTTTACAGAGCTAATGCTGTGTAAATGCATGTAACGCATATAAATGCGTATGAACACGACTAAGCCCAGCACAGCAAAAAGTCGTCTGCAAAGCATAAAGTTGTTTAAGATAAATAATACATTATTAAAAATAGCATACTGGCTGACAATTGTAAATGTTGGTTATATTCTTTACCTTGAGTCTGTAATAGAAAGCCGCTAACACCTAAAAAAAACCTTACAGCATGTTCAACTAAACACAGGAAGTGAGTAGGGTTAGATGTTATTTGTTTGTAGAAGGAAAACCATTTTAATCACTCAAAGCTAAATGATGATTGAATGGCATTGCTTCCTCCATATTGTCACTTTTGCCCTTTGTTAATAAATAACATATGAGAAAGATAAGCAACATTACATGAATGAAATAATTTAAACTATTGTTACCCAGTATTATTGATGTACAATGCATAGCTACACAGATATACCCCCAAACAGATGTCATGCTGTGAAGGGATAGTGATGCTATCTATGACTGTATTTTCTCTCAAAATAGACTCACAACACAACATAAAAGACAATATAAGGGTGGTACAGTCATTTATGCTATGCACCTGTACTAAATAGGGTTTTCGTTAACGTCTACTCAATATATCCCTGAAAAAGGGCCACCAACCAGGCTACATATCTTATATTTTATATTTGGGGGTGTGCATTGCCACCTTACCACCGATTTCTTAGTGGAAAAGGACCCGAGAAGTGGAAAAGAGGTTGCCACCAAAGTGCCCAAGAGAAATATCAAGCTATTGGATAGGTTGTACCCTAGACTGGAACATCAATCTGGTGCACTGACCACTAAATCTGCCCACAGCTGTCATTGAATTACTGAGCTCTGCATATACTGTATATTTGGAAATTGTTTTAGGCCTCTTTACATGTTACAAACATTTTTTGCAAAACAAACGATTAAATGCATTAACAAAAACAAAATGCAGATTCTATTTGTATTTTGCATATCACAGCTGAAGTGGAAACGCCTCCTGGACAGAATATTCCATGAAAACTTTCCAGAGGATGAGGAAGTTGTTGTACTGGCCACAGATTACATGCAGAAAGTGTCTGATATGATACGAAGTACACCAGCAAGGTAAGCAGGTGTGTCCTAATGCGTAAGTGGTATGTAAAGCCAAAACTTTGTTTTGTTTTAGGTAGAGTAGGGAAGGGTTTAAACCTCTATCAGGTTATTTTTGCTGTCTGCATCTTTCTGGGATAATTTTCCTTTCACTTCCTGATTTGGAGCTGCAACAGGAATTGAATGAAAATCCCCTCAAAGTAAGTGTAATTTGTATCTTAGTTGTCAACAGAACATATGTTCCCATTGGAAGATTTCCCCTCATTACCTGATCTCATGTTTTAAAATGACTAACACATATTACATACACTGCAAAAGTATTTCATACTCTAAAATTCAGTTTTCCCATCGCTTTCTATTTTGTTGACAATGGTTATCAGGACAAATAGAATGGTAAATCTACCTAGTGGGGTCACAGACAGCAATAAAAACTTGGCAGAGTTTAATCCTTCCACTCTATCTAACAAAACCACTTAAATCCCTAGTGCCATTTTAAAATGGTGCTGGGATAGAGACTAGTTGGCCCCTGCCGGTGCTAACACTGGAACTGGTGGGCTGCCTGTGACAGCTACAGGCTAGCACTAAGCCCAGGAGCTGAAACAATCAGCTCCTAAGCTTCCAAAGCTTCTACAGCTTGCTTCATAGGAACAGTATATGGGAGTATACAAATTACGTAAATTATGCAAAATTATTTTTTTTCTAATTATTTATTCCCACTACATGCCAAGGAAATAAAAAAATATGTATCCAAAATTTCCTCTGTGTTCCCAGATCTAGTTCCCATTGCCCCATAAAATTCCACTATCAGAAATATAGAGATCTGATGTATATTATTACTAATTTCGGCTAATCTTCCCCAATCTCTAAGCAATTCCTTTCAAGTTACCAATATAAGCAACACTAATAAATCATCATCTCTTTCTCTGGCGTTTGGTAAAAATATTATAATTTCACATGTCCAGCTTGTATGTCTCTTTAACAGACCACTTAACTATTTTGCAATTCTATTCCACATCCTCTTAACCTTTCTACAGTAAAACAACATATGGTTTAGGATGGTAGAGAGATAGCTGTAAAGAACACCCTGTGGCGGAGCAAGCGGGTTACCTTCCAGCACCAGAGGATCTACTGCAGTACATGAGCTGAGAGGTTGGGTTACTTTCTGGCCTTTCAGGTTGTGTATGGCCATGTGGCCCATACACGCATACAGTCCATACAGTTCATACAGTCCATACAGTCCTTGTCACCTGTTCCAGATTCCAGAAAAGTGGCAGTATCTTCAGTGCCTTATCAGACACCCTGAGATTCACAGTAAGAAGCCAATACAGCTGTCCCCACTTTACTCTGGGCCATAAATTCATAAGGATACACATTCCTTCATGCCATTCATTGCATCCCACTCATTCAAGCTCACCCAGTAACAGAATGTGCAGTCAGAAGCCTTCTTTTCTACTTTTCTTTACTAAATATTATAGAAAGCATTAGATGGTCCACATATTCATGACTTGTGCAAATGTATCCTGCTGTGAAGTATGAGACACCATTAATCTTGATAAGATTATCTTGTCCATAAACTGGGATAGACCTTAATCTGGGGCCCATTGAGGGGAAGACATGTGATTCTCTTGCCCCTACATGTTGTCACACTTCATGACTCCCTTCTCATCCAATCCCACTTTTCTAGTAGCTCCCCCCTTATTTATACCCAGTAAGACTGACTGGAGACAGGGTGGATCGCTAACCAAAAGGGGCACTAACCCTCTCTTACAGACCCACACTTCAAACAATGTGGCTTAATCTCTCTAAACTATTCACAATACTTTTCAGTAGATATAGAGTATGGGCTGTTTTAATCAGTGTAAACTTTACTTCTCTGAGATCACTATTAACTTACATACCTTGCACCACCCCTCCAATATCTCATCTAAATCTTCTAACTTATGAAAGGTAATCCTCCATTGGGTTATTATACCTTTAACATCATAAATGCTTCTTCACTGCTTTATGTTTGTTAGACTTCAAAGGTTATCACTGTAATATAACATGAGTAAATAAGCAAAGTTTATGTTATATGAGACACTGTAACTTTGCCCTGCATGTGCAAGGTGACAGTTTATTTAAGACTCCATTTATACTGTATATGCCTGTTTTAGGTATGTTGCTGGTGGTGCAGTATTAAAACTTCTACATCTCTAAGTCAGTTCACAGCAGAATGTGCATTACAAAGAGTATAATGGTCCTAAAAGTATATACAAACACCTAACATCCAGTGGGGGAGCAAAACAGTCACCAGATTCTCACAGCTTATCATTAAAGCCCAACTCCAGGGAAATTAAAAATGTTCCCTTACAGTGGGGCTGCCCCCGTACTCAAAGGATTAACTGCTTGTTTATGCGTAGGGGACAGGAAAAAGCTGTTTTACTTACCTGATCCCCACTCCCGTGGCTCCCACAAACTCTTCTTGTCATCTGGCGGTCCTAGGACGGCTAATATCATCAAGTACGATGTAGGTTCCACAGCCCTGGTTTGTACATAAGCATGCAGAGGGAAAGTCCACAGCTGGAGTAAAGGAGGGAAAGAGGATAGTGTTGACTTCTGGGTGAGCAGTGATCAGATAACTAAAACAGCTTTTTCTGGGCCCTAGGCATAAAAAGTGGTTAACCCTTTAAAGTGACACGTAACACCTAAGTTAAAACTTAAAAATGCATTCAAGTACCTTAACTATTAACAAAAATGTATCTTATTTGTGTGTCACGTTGTAGATCCCAAATCATCTCTGAATTTCTGCTGACACTGTCCTTCCTTCTGGAGGGTGGCTACTTTTGTTCCCCATGCTCCCTGTCTGTGTTGTAAAGTAGCCAACACTCCAAGCCGAATGATACACAAAAAAAGTTACATTTTTGTTAATGCTTAGGGTACTTCAATGCATTTTTAAGATTTAACTCCTGAGTTTAATGTCACTTTAAGTGTGGGGGCAACCCCACCACAGAGGGAACATTTCCAGTTCCCTGAAGTAAAGCCTTAATCAGCTATAGAAATATTTATATAGAGCAGCTAGTCCCAGTCCAATCAAGTTATTTGAGTATTGAACCTTTCAGTGCCTGGATACACTTTACAATATAATAAATTTAGAAGTAGCAGTGCCCACCCACAGAGCAGTGTAAAAAGCTATAATTCACTTCAGCTTTCTTTTACATAGTCAAGGCTTAAAGCCCAACTCCAGTCAAAAAGTATTTTCTTCCACCCCTCTGTCCCACCCACCTCTAAGCCATTTTTTTTATTCCCATTAGCTTGTGAAGTCGGGTATACTCACCTAAGTTCCCCCTCTAGGTCCCTCACCACCACCGTTTCTGTGTGTGGGGGGGCCTCGAATTCAGCAGTGCAATGGCGCCTGAGACTGCTGGTCCCCTCCACTCCCCTCCACTGATCTTGGATCAGTCCTCTTCTGGATACTGAGAGGATTCTGGCCAACAGACATCCAAGAGGTTGTGTCCACATCATGCAGGCACTGACATGGATACTCAAAGAAGTACCTAAGCAGGGAAAACACAGAAAAGGAGAAGGCTGCAGCATCACGTGACCGTAAAAAAGGGCTTTGATATAGAGATTTTTCTTCTTTTTATTCAGGAATCAGATAGGGGGTTGTGGGAGGAAGAAGTGGTCTGGGGGTGAAATGTATCCTGGATTTGGGCTTTAATAAAGAGATAGAAAAATTGCAAGTTTCAACTGCTGACTATTTTGCAATAATAGCACAAAGTTTGAATGTAAAGGGATTCTACTTTGTTTCAGTTTCCATACAACATTGTGATCTTGATTCAAATATGACAAATTCTCGTGTATATCTTTTCCCTAATTTGATTGGCTTGCTTCTTCTAAGAATCTTTCCCATATCTGCTGTCACTTGTTTGACTGGTTCCGATATTTCCTATGTCTATCTTCTAGTCAACCCTCTGCACATTACTCACCTATTCTAAATTGTTTTATTACAATTTAATTTTTTATATAGGAATTCATAGTTCATTTACTCAGCATCAACCAATCAGTGAATTGTAATCCTACCAACTAGTGGTTCTTTGGCATACTACAATACCCAGCATGTCTGCACATTGCTAATTCCACATTCACATGCTCATATCCAGAACTATCATGCAGGGTTTGAAAATTTAAGACTTACCCTACAGCCAAAACCCAGGTAGCGCAAGATCACATTCATAGCTCATGGTGTTTTATCCTGCTGGCAGACAATTTATAGCCTTGCATAGAAATAAAGATGCAGGCGAATACTGAGTGGTATTCCTATTCCTACCCCAAGACAGCTGTTTAGCTCCTATTTGATGTAAACATGTGTTCTGTCATCTTCGAGGCAAAAGATAAAGTATCAAAATAACTTATGGTGTAATGAAAAGTAACTAAAAGCCTTTCAATTCATTTGACAAGGAGATATGCTTTTACATTGAAAATCAATGCCAGTGGCAGCTGAGGAACAAGTACCTTGTCTGTTTCATTAATTCAAGATTTCTTTGCAGAAAGGAATTAAATTTATTACAAGTGTGTTTAAACTCTGCCACGTCTCAAATTACAGCTGCTGAAAATTTGTACCATATGTCTACTAAGAAGACCAAACTGCTATCTTGAGTTTATATAGTAAGACATAGACCCACACTGCACCAATTCAGATCAATTCAAATGGAGAATCATTTGTGTAAACACGAGCAAAGCACTATGATGTCAACATGGGTTCTTATACCACCAAAAGAGGCTTACTGCCCTTGTATATGTACTGTATATGATTATTGACCTCTTTGGTGAATCCCAAAACAGAATTAAAGCAAAGAGTGCAAAAGGCAGTCAGGCACTTCTATATTATACCGTTCTTCCATCTTATCATATATCAGGAACAGAGGGTTTGAGAATGGAGGTATTTGGGTGGGCCTACAGGAAACACAGCACATGGAGGACTCCAAGAGTGATGCTCATATTCGGAACACCAGACTTAAGGCAATTTAGTGAGAAAGGGCCCTACAGGCTATGAATAGTAAAACCAACAAACAAAAACCTTACTAAATTATATTACAACATAATAGTAGATGAGTAAATTAAATACGTATAATACAAACTTTAGACTAGCTGCTTGAGAACAATCATTTAATTTCTTTGGTAAATGTAATGAAAGCAATTAAATGATGTGGTCGTGGAGAAAAGTCACGAACAGGCAGTGAATAGTATATAGCAAATGTCCAATACAACTTAACCAGCAAATGAACAGAAGGGTAAGAATCTAATAATAAAAGTTACACGGTCAAAAGTAGTAACACTAGCGCAAATCCTTTCATGGAGGATGATAAGCACAGTGGCACTCCACCCCACACCTACCAAAGTCTAATTTACCAATGGTCCCAATTTCTGCATGGGTATAAGGCTTACAGTTAATAACTGGAGAATAGGATGGAAGATATAGCAAAATAATTGCAAGAGAACTGAATTCTTTTAGGTGATAAATATCTCCCTTTAATTGTTATTAGTAAAAAAAATAAACTGAACTTGACAAACAGCGAAATGCGCCATAAAAATACACACATGGAAGCTTTACAACCCTACAGACCGCTAGTCTAGTGACCTCACTTTTCTCTGCTGCAGTTAAGCAACATGTAAGTCACCTACCCTGATCAAAGCCTGTGATTGGACAGTGGAAGAAGAGAAACTGATAGTAATTTCTTTGCTCCCTCCTCCATTGATTATGTTCCTTGCCAGATCATGTGCATGCAAGATAACTTAAAAAGGAACTTTACCTATATCTTAAAAATAACAACTAAGGCACCTTTAGAAATGTTTAGTACTGACAATCTACAAACAAGATATTTGTAGATAAAAGGCTTTTTATTTTTTGCATACCTTGTTTTTCTTTTCTTCCCCAGTTTTCTGACAGTGGCCATTTTAACTAAGGGCATGTTACTAGATCTCCCTTTACTTTCTGGGACTCTGGCACATGTGATTAGGACATGTGAACATGCAACATCATCTCCGGGGAGGAAAATTCCTTTCCCTGAGATCTCGTGGATTACAGATAAGATTGCCCAGCAACGCTCTGCTGAAGTAACCTTCCCAGCATGTAATGCTTGGGCACGATTAGATCATTTGTGCCAAAGTGGACCAGGAAGTGGAAAAAAATATATTTGTTTAGCTAATGGATGTAAGATGATTTCATATCAGCATGCAGAGATTCACAGTGATGTGATTTTTAGTCAAAGGGGGTAAAGGTCTGCTTTAATGGTCTCAAGTGCTGCCTCTTACCTCTCCCAGTCTGAAGGCTCCTGGATAAGCTGAAATAAAGACAATTATTTTCACTAGTTGCATTTAATAATAAACAGAAGTATATAATATAAATATATAACTGCAATTGTTGTTTTTTTTTAACTGCCTCCCGGTCAATCAGATACGAATGCTTAGTGGGTGATGTTATTTGTGGCATTCCTTTTAAACATTTATATATATTTAATAGTAAGTACAGCAGTGAAGTGAAAGAATAGACCCTTTACAAGCATCATAATATCACTTGTAAGATGTACAGTATGTACCAGGAGATGTATGCTCATCTCTTTGTTGTTGGCAGCAATCAATATTAAAGTAAGAGGTCTAGTACACATAGTATCACTAGTCAAAATCAATAAAAGACCATTCATTTATTCTATGTATCAGAGGTGACATTTGACACCTTCATCACGGCAATAATGGGGCAGTTATTGGCATCTGTCCAGGGGGAATTCAGGGGTGACTTAGAAAAAGACAAGGCACCAGGATCACTGCAGACTTTTTATTGTTCCTACAAAGGTGAAAGTAATGTAAATTACTGAACTCTCCTTATCAAATTCTATTTTCTATGTAATTTCTTTTTACCATTAAACTTTCTTCTACCTCCTACTACATGGCCTGACTTACTTTTACAATTCTATTTTCTTGTGTTTCCTTTTAAAGTATACTTTATGACTTTTTTACTAGCAAGGATTTCATCTTACCTTATAAAACAGAATAGCCCTAGCTTTATTCTCCTTTTTTTGCTTCAATATCAGACTTGTTTCGTTCCACTATCTCATCTGAATTTCTTATTTCTCTGTCTTCCTATGTGTCTCCATTAATGCACTCAGCATTCACCTTCTCTCTCTGCCAACCTACATCTCTTGCTTTGTCTTTCCAGCCCCCTCCTCAATCATTATTCCACTCTCTTCTTCCTTCCTTATAATGTCATACAAAGCCCTGGGCTGACTCGCAGCTGACATACCACAACCTCTCCCAGACTGGACTCTATGGTTGGGACATTAAGCTAATGGTCATTGATCTGGTGAGAGTTTAGTGTGTTCTGAATGTCAATGTGTTGTGTTTGCAAAGTGATTGCTTGAGCAGACCAGCATTGTGTTCTCAGTACAAGGTTTGGATTCAGATTTTGCTTGCAAGAAACAGTATTAGAATAAAACATTATTTTATGTATGAAAAGCTGAGTGTTTCTGAGTAGTATACAGATCTGGAAATACAAAAGCATTATGTAGTACCAGAATAATAGATAAACATCATTTGATAGTCAGACCGTTTACAGTAAGACAATGCTTTTATGATGGGGATATAATATAATACAAGCTTCCTTTTTGACATATAATAAGGATTGCTGGCTCAGGATGTGTTCGGGATAATACTGTCACTCTGTACTTAGACCTCACTTTTTCATGTACTCTTCTGCATACGGAGCAGTCTGCAGTGAAAAAGGGATTGTGTGACGAGTGCCCTGGAGGATGAGTTCATTAAAAGCTGGGAGATTACACAAGCTTCATTTCAATTACTAGGATTTAAAATGTAAAGAACAATTTGAGGATTAAACCTGCCAAATAGCTAGCTATAAGAGTGGAAGAAAATAAATCTTCAAGTATATGCCCAAAATCCTCCGCCTTCTATCACCCCTGGTGAAACAGTAATTCCTTAGTTACTCATCATGCATTTTAACTTTAGTTATGATGGCTTTAACCTTGTAACTAACAGGGACAAACTGAAACTCATCTAATCAAATGGAATTATTTGTGTAATGGGCTGATTTTTCTAGTTCTATTGCTTCTTGTTGTAATATTATTTCAAGGGTACGTTAAAATATTTAATAAGAATTTTGGTTATATGAGATAAAGCCAGCATGATCAATATAACACTCATTTTATGCTTTCCATAGTGTCCTTCACAATTACATGCTCTGGAGACTTGTGGTGGCACTGAGTGAACATCTCTCCACTCCCTTCCGAGATGCCCTTCATGACCTGTCTAAGGAGATGGAGGGTTCAGAAAAGCAGCTAGAGCTGGTAAAAGTATGCCTTACTCAAGCCAATAAACACTTTGGAATGGCGCTAGGAGCCCTCTTTGTAGAAGAATATTTCTCATCAAACAGCAAGGGAAAGGTAAGGAAACGATGCACGCTGTGCTGATTAAGAGTTATGGTATTTGTAGCACCAATTACTATAAATAAAATTGCAAATGTGATGTATCTGCTGATGTATAACTCCAAATATATATCAATTTCTATGCTATTTTAAGCAACAATAAATGATGGTGATGTCTGTTAAGCAATGAGAATGTGCAACAGTTTTATTTTACAAAGAGCCATATTTCTGTAAGAAACCATTCCTAACCCTTAAAACCCAATTAAAGCCACAAACATAATGTAGATATTCAGACAGATATAAAAACCCCTCCATTTTCATAGACTGAAATGTGGCTGCACTGTAAGGCAGGGATCACACTTTTGCATTGTGATACCACAATGGTTTATAACACTATGCACCTATGGAACCTGTCACACTAAGGCAACACACAGTTGCAGCGAGCTATTGTGTTACACAGTCATGCTTGGGTGTTTTATCAGCCCATTCAAAATAATGGGCTGTTTAAATGCAATACACTCAATACAACTTGCATTAAAATGCCTGCATTAGGGTACCACACAGGTGTGATCCCTCTCTAATACATTGGCGAACACACCTCCTCTCGTTTTACACAGCACATGTGTGTATGTGTGTGTGTGTGTGTGTGTGTGTGTGTGTGTGTGTGTGTGAGCATAAATAATGAGGGGTGTGACCATTGTGCAGCTATGGAATCATAGAGTACTGGAGTCAGAGAGCAGAAAAACATTTTCACTAAGGTATAAGGGCATATTTCATGTGAAAATGGGTTACAAATCATAATATACATTGCTACAGGACTATTAGGAAAACAATGGTGTAAAACTTTAATTGATCCTTAATGTTATTCTTGACCTGCTTCTTAACATATCCATCTCTAAACCCTAACCATAGTCAACTCATAACACAAAAATATAACCTCCTGCTTCATCATGACCCAACAACAACCTAACCCCTAAACTAATCTGTAACACTAAATTGTCACCTCCAACAGAAGTTTAACCCTACCTTGCACCTGAAGAAGCTCTTACACAATATTCAGTATTTTCTCTCTGCTCTCTACAGGTACAACAACTTGTTGAAGATATTAAACATATACTTGATCACAGGTTAGATGAACTGGACTGGATGGACAAAGAGACCAAAGAAGCTGCAAGAACAAAGGTGAACTAATCCCTAAATTCAACTATATCGGTATTGATTGTGGGAATGTTTCTGTGAGCTCAGAGAATAACATTTCTCTATCTTGAATGTACAACCAATATTTATATAACAAGGTCCTAATGTTAATTGCATTTTGTATTAGCATTATGGGGATATTGAAAACAGAAGTAGGTAAAAACATGTGTATGTGAAGTCCTTACATAGTTACATAGTATTTGAGGTTGAATAAAGACACATGTCCATCAAGTCCTAAAACATGCCTTTGGGAAAACAATAGTATTACTCCAACAGCCGCGCTTTCAATTACACACAAATACCCATCAGATTTATTTACATATATAGCGTGGTTGCACTGAATGTCATCTTACTTCAGAAATCGTGATTATACACATAGGTCTGGAGCCATACACATAAAACATTACCCATTGCTGGCCTGGTGGGCAGACGCAGAGACAGTCTAACATGGCTTCCCCCAAAGCATTAGATCAATCTATTGTAGTAAAAAGATTATGAGCAATCACAAGAGGATGACGCTATCCATATCCTATTATACAGTGGTAAGGAAGCTACTCACCATACTGTATATGTGCAGATTTATAACTATAACAATACAGCATCCACCATATTCAAGGATCCAAGATAACTTTCTGTGAATAAATTAGAGTCATATTAATCAACCTTACATGCAGTATATATCCTAATCTATGCACTATATACTATACACCGAGTGGCCAGATTATTATGACCACCCCATCAGTACTTCGTTGGGCCACGAGATGACTCCACGAGATGACTTCGTTGGGCCACCTCGTGACTCAACGAGATGTTGAAAGGTGATGCGAGGAATCTGACACTGCACTGTTGCCCTTCTGTTGTCTTGTACCAGTCTTGCCACTCTCCGTTTTGCCCTAACATTGACTAGTCGCTGACGGCCAAAATTTGCACGTTCAGACCCAGATTTTCGGCTTACAGTCCAGTCTTTAAACACTTTAACAACAGCTGCTCTTGAACATTTAACGAACTCTGCTGTTTTGCTGATACTCGCTCCATGGCTCCGAGCGCCAACAATCATCCCACGTTCAAAGGCTGTTAAATTGCGTTGTTTACCCATATCTTCAGAAAAAAATCACTTCTACTGTCGTGGTAAACAACCTTCTTCCCTATTTATAATGATCTGGCCCTCTAGCAACTTCAGCGCAAAATTATAGCTAATTGTAGCTAATTTGCCTACAAACGTCAGGTGGTCATAATAATCTGGCCACTCAGTGTATAACCAATCTTACCCCAAAAAAGTGTGCGGTATAGACCGCACACTTCTTATCAGTTTGGCTTGAAAGAGTGTACCATCCAGGCTACTCACATTAAGGGATTAACACTTTCCAGCCTAAAGCTGGCCATACACCTATAGATTATCTGGAGATTTTCTATGGTCAGATGGAAAAAGTGCAACAGATTCCTCCATCTACGCTAAACTGTGAGGAATCTCCCACTGGACCAAGCTTCAGTATCTTGCTAGTCAGCCTCGCTGGCTGTCAAAATACCTGAGCAATCTGATTGGATGCAGGCATTTTCAGGTATTTTGAGAGCCAGCAGAGCCAACTAGCAAGATACTGAAGCTTGGCCTGGTCTGACGTTAATGGCGGCGAGCACTAAATTTGATTGGTAGTTGTGTGTAAGTGAGAATGCGGCTATTGGAGTAATATTATGGTTATCCAGTAAGCCAGAACTTTGTGGATGAGATGTGGCTGGATGTCAATATATACAGTACAAGCACAGTATTGATATTTGTGAACTGGTTTGGTAAAACACGATATGCATTTGGATTACTTTCACAATGTGTTCAAGATACAACATAAAAGCGTTAGTAGGCTTTGTCTTTTCTTTAATAAAGAATACTGTTCTTATGACGGTCAGTTATAAAGAAGTAGTGAAGGGATAATATTATTACTGTTCTTGTAGTGCATATGAGATGCATTCTATTGGCAGACATTTAATTCAAATGGGTATAGAACATGCTTGAGCCCAGTGCAACTTAAAAGCAAATAAAAAACAAAACCCTGCCCTGTTGCATCCTATTAATATTGACAACATTGCATACAAGGAGCTTCTAACATGACCTATTATAGGTAAACAATGATAAGTATGTCAAGCATTAGAAGCAAATGATTTGTACACAAAGGATTATATGGTGCTAAAACAATTCAATCAACAGTTCAAAGAAAGTAGTAAGTGATAAGCTTGGTTTGAAGCTCCTAACTCACCCTGTTTTATTAATCCGAACATAATTTGCCCAGGCCTGTATTGGGGCTGCTGTCTTGTTTACTATGGTCCTATTGCAGTGTTTCTGACTTAACAGCCTTCTAAAAGCAGTTATTTCAGCCTTTCAAAGAGCAGTCCCATTGGATTAGGCTGTTACACAGTTCTGGATAATTATGTTGATAAAAAGCTTTGCAGCCTCTTGTAATTTTAATTCCTGGTTATACTTTTCATTTAGAAGAAAATCTCACTTTCCAGTGCTGGCATATTTCTAGAGCCATGCTAATGTCTAAAGCTTCCAATTTGGCTAGGTTCACTACCAGCCTTAAAAGAGTTGAATTATAGGATAATAAACCGAGAAGATTGGGAATGCTGATAAAAGTCTAGCTTAAAGATATATTTAGCAATTGTTAACATTGCTGGACCTGCAAAGTATGTGTGTGAAAAATATATCTCCCATTTATACTGTGTTAACCTGGAAAGCCATATAAATAATAAACTAATAAACATTTACATCACACTGAAAGGGTTGCACATGTTTTCAATCTAAAATTGTCATTAGTTTAAGGGCCTGTTAGATTCTAGTTGTATGGCACTTACTATAATGCATAGAAGAGCATAACATGCCGAAAAACATTATTTTAGATGGAGCTCATTCAGTGCAATGTGTTGTGAAAAAAATTATACATATTTTTTTTTTTAAAACCATTAGTTTGCATCAAGGGGCCCATTATAATTATTCATAGTGTATAGAAACATGCGTTATGTGCATTAATTTGCACTCCCAATGCATAATAACAAAGGCTTTCCCCTGGCAACCAACCCAATTTAAAGCCAGCTCAGGCTGCTTATGTTTATATATTGTTTTCAATAATGAACCTTTATCACCTCTGCAATATAATAAACTGTGGACAATAAAGCAGATACACATGCATCAACACACCTTATAAAAGGGTGTCAAAACACAATGTCATGCACTTAAAAAAGTTTGAAAAAGTGCACCCACAGGTTTAAATGTACCTATAAGGAAGAAAACAGAAATAACTAATTTCTTAGTGGCAAAAACTTGATTTGTACCTTTTGTGACAAAGTTCACAACTGCATACTATATTTATTATTTCAAAAATCAATACAACTTGAAGTGTTTATGTACAACATTCACTAAGTCATGGTAATTTAGTTTACTGTAGTCAGATAAGAAAAAAGTATTGCTGACTGGTCATTTTCTGCATATCTGTTCAGGGTCAGTGACTTAAAACATTAAAAACAGAAAGTCAGCACTGTAGCCAGGCAACTTGCATTTTCAGCCTTGGCATCCTATGTTAAAAACCTCATATTCTCGGATTGTGACCTGATTTTTCCAAAGGCTAATAGCAAACAGTATTTGTCAATGGGGTGTAAGAATGAGGCAAGAAATATATTATATCGTTGGAAAAAACAGGGTTAATGTTATGTGTGATATACAGTATATGCAAACATATGGATAGATATTTCCCTTATGATGAATGTAGACAAATGTTTTAGGATCTACCACTGAAGACTTTGATGTATGCAGATTAAATGCTGTATTTGTTTCAGGTAACAAAGTTCTATCAGCTGTCAGAATAACAAGGCTGACCCCTGTATGCTGGCTAGTAACATTTCATATACAGAAACCAAACCACGATGAGGGTGACATCAGCCAATATATATGCCACTCATAAGATTAAATGTGTCTCTATACAGTATGTACTTCATTAAGAGATAAAAAAGAATTATGGGGGTATATTGGAAAATGAAATCCCTGTGGGTGGGTTTGATTAAAAGTGTTCTTCACTTTGATTTCTATTAGGATAAAAATATGAAGTACCAGCTAATGCAATTTGGGGGTAAATAAAGTCCTGTTGGCGGACTAGAATGCATAATATGTTATATTTCTTTTTAAACTTAAAGTGACATTAAACCCTCAGATTTTTTAACATAAAACAATACGGTAATGTGTGCCTTACTGTAATCCATGGTTGTTTCCCTTCTCTTTGCTGCTCTTCCTTTTAAATCTGTATCTCTTCTCATGCTGGGCAGAACTTCTGTTTTGCAGCAGACTGCCTTGTCTCTGGAATGGCTACATGGTGTCTGTGTGTAAGTTTGCAACCTGAGCCAGCACTACAGGAAGAGGCACTCAGCTGCAAAGGGAAGTTCTCCCCCAGCATGAGAAGAAATACGGATTTAAAAGGAAGAGCAGCAAAGAGGAGGGAAACTACTATGGATTACAGTAAGGCACACATTACTGTATTGGTTTATGTTAAAAAATCTGAGGGTTTAATGTCACATTAAAGTCAACCTGACCTAAACTAAACGTTTGTAAGGTAATATTAGTGCCGAAGGGCAGCCACCTTGTGGTGCCTAGATGTACCTATGTTAGACTTCAAATTGATCGCTGTGTCCTTAGGAACCCTAATGGATCTTAGGCCCAGATGTACAACCTAATTTTAAATTGGGCACAAATCAAGGCCCTATACACTGTCTAGACCTAGGATACAAGGGGGCTCCACAGGAACACAAATACATTTTTGAAGTCTAAATATAGCAATATACCTCATAATCTAATCATAAACTAATCATAAAATCTCTGTTAGATCTACCACCAACTATGTAGTATTAGGGCCAGCCTGATTGGATATAACCAGGGCTGGATTTCCCACAAGGCCAACCAAGGCCCGGTCTCAGGGCAGCAGGGAGTAGAGGGGCAGAAGGGGTTCCTATTCCTATCTCCCGATGCCCGGACATGCAATTCCGGGCGCCGGGCGGGTAGTTGTTTTCTACATTTAGCCCTGCTTTTGGCAAGTAGAGCTAAATGAACAGCGGGAAAGCCGCTGCTTGTTTTTCACAAGTGATCCCGGCGATGTGGCCGAGATCACTTGTATGCAGCCTGCAGGTCCATTCTCCATGGGGGGGGGGCGTGTAGAGGGGCACATTGAGGAACCTGGCCTTGGGGCAACAGAGAGAGTAAATCCGGCCCTGGATATAACTACATTTATTATAGATGCAGACCTTAGCACTACATCGTTATTGGTAGATCTAAAGATCAGCTAAACAATAAAAAGATTGTACGAACAGATTGTAATGTGTATGGCCACGCATACTCACACCCATCACAAGGTGCTGCTTTTCTGCACTCTTGTTGCGAAAGGAGCATGGCTAGGCCTTGATTTAACTCCAGATTTGGTTACCATACTGATTTCTCTTGACAGTTAAAACACATGATGGTCATGATTGGGTACCCAGATTTCCTGTTGGAGCCAGAGGCCAAGGATAAAGAATATGAAGTAAGTTTCACTGCTTACAGTTCACAGTTGAAGTGTTTGGAGCATTTTTGGACAGAGTAGTATGGTTTAGATCCTCGTCAGAATTGTATTGCTGTCTGTGTTCCCATTAGGGTGATTTACTGTCTCTAATTGTTCTGATCCCCAATCTCCCTGGGAATGAAAGTTAAGGTTAATCCAAAAATCTTGTAACAAGTATCTAAAAGGGGATTTTCCCTCATATTGGAAAAACATCCTCTTACTTCTTATTCAGTCTACAGAACAGGGAGTAAAGGGACATCTCCCAAATGAAACACAGATGGCAAAAAATAGCAATCTTATAGTCTTAAAGCCCCCCCCACACTCTATCTAAAATTAAATATGACTACTAACATCGGAGAACTATTTTTTAAAGACTGCTAGCATGAAAGACATTTAGGGGAAATTATAAAAACTGTAGCAGAAAGAATCTGGAACATTTGCCAATGGCAACCAGTCAGTACCAATAAATAAGTATTTATTTCCTACTATCCTCCACTACGTTTAGTAGCCATATTGTGGTCATTTTATGATATTACATTCAACCTGGAGTGTAAATATACCAATAACATTTGATTTTTCTCCCATTTGCACAGAATGAATGTACATGCAGTTGTGCAGGATGAATGGCTCTGTAATTATTTTTATAAATACACCATTTAAAGTTTTCTTTTAGGGAACATATAAAGTAAATGCAAAATCCAGTTGTCCTGGTTGTTTGTACAACTCTCAATCCTTATCCTTTTCCTAGTTTGATGTTCACGAAAAGACGTATTTCCAGAATATCTTAAACAGTATAAGGTACAGCATCAAGCAGTCAGTGAAGAAGATCCGTCAAGAAGTGGATAAATCTGCGTAAGTATAAAGGTTTTGAACGTCTGCTCCTGAAAAAAAAATGTTTTTTTTTTTCATTTTCAGTAGGACAGTGGGAAAGCACCTTTTTCCATTAACCCAAATTTGGCATTTGTCTGAAACAGTTATTTTACGAATTGTTTTACGAACTGTATTAACTCCTTCCTGACCGATGACATGATTATTCTATCACGATCTTTCAGTTCCTTAACGACCGGTGAAGTTATAATCCCGTAATGCAGTACAATGAGTGCTGGTCCATAGAGGGATTTTGATTTACTGCCGTTGCTGGATGCCTCTGGGTCAGAGGCAGACCCTCAACAACAGATTATGTGGTCCCAGCCATGTGATCACAGTGGTAGCAAATTCATGTGATCACAGAGCCGGGACAGTCACTTAGCTGGATTGCAGCTCACTGTGTTATGGAGCTGTGAGCTGACTCAATTTGTTACAAACTGATACAAAGTATCAAAGCTTATGTAAATAAAAAATAACCCTTTTGGTGTCCCCTAGTTTAAAAAAATTAAACAATGTAAAAATAAAAAAATTAACCTAAAACTTTTTTTTACAAAGTTTAAAAAAGTAAAGAAAATATATTTAATAAACAAATGATAAGAAAATATAAAGCCGAGGAGATTATTAAAGATAGGAGACAAACATACAACATTTTAAAATTGTTCCAAACTAAAATTGTATTTTGTGACCTATAACTCCCAAATCCCAGACACATGATCTACCCTATAAATCAGGACAAATAAAATAATTTATTATGAATTACTTTCTTTTAGCTTCACTAATTATGTAAACATTATTAATGTGAAAAATGTGTTGTTTTTTTTCATTTGTTTGTATTTTTTATATAAAAAATAACAAATGTATATATATGCACATCGAATGAAAGCCCAATTTGTCCTTTAAAAAACAGTATATAATAAGTGTAGTTGCAATGCATTAGGAAGATGGAAATTATGGTTAAACAAACACATAGCAAAAAGGCATAATTGCTCCGGTTCCCAGGAACAAAAACATTTTCTGAAGTTGTGTCACAAAGGGGTTAATTTTTTATTTGCATTGTATTTTGTTTCCTATTTGTTTTTGATAAACTGAAACTTCTTCAATAAAAAGTTTTTTGTTACTGCACTTATACCCATAGTCCGTTCTGATCAGATTCGCTTGTCAGTTTAAGGCAGATCTGATTGGAAGCTCAGTGTTTAGCCTGTGGGCAGGTGGTTACCTCCAGGTCTGTCTAGGTCTGAAAAAAAACCTTGAAAGGTTGGGTCCTTTTCCTTGTTTTTGGACCTAAATGTGATGGATTGGAGGTAATCCATTTACATCCATTTACATCTGTCTGCTCATAGACTTAACATGGGTCCAACTTGTGGAGGAAAAACTGAAGAGACACGGATATCACAAAAGTCTGAATGATTTTGTTGGCCATCCGGTAACTAATTTACAGTGTATTGTCACAGTTTGTAAGGCACCATACTTTTTCAGTAGCATGCTTGCATGTAATCACATGTGTGTATAATACAGCAAACAAAAGACCTTGTATTAACGTTAGCTTATTACACTTAACAGGTGGTTGCTTCCTCCCCAGGCCCTGAATGCCTACTATCTTCCTAACAAAAACCAAATGGGTGAGTCTTCAGCACTGATCAACACAGAGCACCTTTTTTGTATGCTGTTTATACCTAATCCCTTATATTAAAATTATTGTAATTGTTTTTTTAAACATTTAGTGTTTCCTGCTGGGATCCTGCAACCCACTCTCTACGATCCAGATTTCCCCCAGTACGTAAGTTTTAGGTGATCTAAACTTCAAAGGATAAAATGAGATATACATGCACAGTGTTCAGAACATTACAGCTACATTTGTACCTATTCTCCTTTCCAAAAAATCTATTTTCTGAACATAAGACATGAAAAGACTCCCGAAAAGTAAATTGTAAATGCAATAGTATAATAAAATAGAGATACTTAGAACACTATACAAACAGCATGTGCTTATTTTACCTTTTTAAACATGAGCATATAGTAAATGTATATAGTATTTTAAACTTGGCTTGTAAATGAACTTTGGGTAGGGTAGAGACAACAGTTTATATGCTTCTTATTTTAGAAAGACTATAATTTTGAAGGAAAGCCTACTACCAAGTGGCCATAAGTGGTATTGCAGCTTTATATGGAATAATACTTTTGGTTGTTAGGTAGATCCAAGCGATTTCCAAACCTTCATAAACATGTCGCTGAGTGGTATTAGTTTAGGGCAAAGAATGATTTAGCACTTAGTATATGTACAGAGAAAATGCATGCAGGTAGGAGCATAGAATCCTGGTTTTTAAGTCAAATGGCTGTCAATAAGAAGTTGTGCTCTTTGTTCATGCAAGTCTTGGAGAGTTTGTTAACTGTCATACAGACAGAATCCGATGACCTGTAACCAGCTCATTCTCCAGGATTCAAAATACATGTTAATTTGAGGAACCTTAGAAATAACTTTCAAATCTCAGGAAATCCCTGCTAAATATGATTATATCTACAGCTTAAAGTGTATTTCCACTTTTGAAGCCAAATAAAGAGAACACCTATTTTATATGTTACATATTTGTCATTCACATAGCATAACTTAAGAAAAATCAAATTGCTGTTTGCACAATACATGCTCTATTTTGAAAGAAAAATTGTTCTCTGAACTGAGTTTTGCTCTGGAATGCAAGGGGGGCTGGGCAGGTTGAAGCTAACATAAGAAACCTCATTATCAATTGTAAATTAGATTTGATCAATATCTGTCCTAACCAAGGGTTAAAGATATAGAAACATTGTATATAAATGAGGGGGAAATTGGTCTGTCTCTAGTCTTCCTATGGGGACAGTTTTTTTGTCACTTTAAAATTGTGAGAGAAGCTTGCAAAGTCCTGCTACACGGAAGTAACAAATCATTTAAAAAATATATATTTTTAGGAATGCTATGTGAATGGGAACTCATAACAAACATATAGAGGGGTTTTCTCAAATTTGACTTAGAAAGTGAAAATAAACTTTAAGTTACATTAGCATGGGTTATACATATAATAATAAATAAAAGTGTAAAGAATCAGGTGTACCTAGTGCATTTGACTCCCAAGGAAGATAACTTTTTACATCCCCTCTGCTCCATACGATAGCATTATTTACAGCATGAAAATGAACCCAATCTTAATAATTACCAGACAGTGAACAGACAGTGACCTCACATTGGGGTCAGTGGAGAAATTCCCCTCTTATATCAATGGTCACTGTAGTGCCCTCTTACACTGGTGGTCATTGAAGTGGTCTTTACAGTAATGCATGTATGCAGGCACTTTTAAGTGGGGGCTCCACCACTACTCCCTGGTCAAGGCACCCCTAGAAACCTCTGGAGGAACCCCAGGGTTCCATGTAACCCTGGTTGATAAAGGCTTCTCTAGTAGATGCACAACATATGTACCAAGCAGTGGCTTAACAATAGCCATACGAGCACATGCGGCTGCTATTGGGCCTGGTGTAGAGTGGGGCCCCATTAGTTTTCCGGTATAGAAGGGATGAAAGCAGAGCTCTGGATCATTTAGTCACAGATCCCCCTCTATGCAGTAAGAAACATTAGCTTATCTATCTTAGCAGTGTAGATGTATTGTCCTTTGAACTTCTGCTACAGACTGAAATGAACCCTCTGTGCCTAATGCAGTCACAAATCCGAGTTTCACTTCTGGTAAAACCTTATACAGTGGCTGAGGTTTGTGGGGCTACAAAATATTATTATGGTAACTATAATTAGTGGTACTATAATGTTTACCCCCAGCACTGCTTCCTAGTGGTCTACTGACTATGCTTGCAGCTCTCATGCTGCCTGTCCTTGATACATACTTCATATTAAGATCAATTACACATATTCTCACAGATGACACTGTCAGCCGCTACAGAGGGAGTTAGCTGGGGGGCCCAAAAGTTTTGCTATGGGGCCCCATGATTTGTAGTTACGCCCCTGGTACCAAGTATATTTGTCTTTCACATATACAGTATTCTGATGTTACTTTTTAAATCTGTCTCTTTACAGGTCTTTAAACTATGGAGGTATAGGGACCATTATTGGACATGAACTCACACATGGTTATGATGACTGGGGTAAGTATCTTTTTCTTAACACAAACCATATATCCTGCTTGTCATAGGAAACTTATAATGACAATAGACATCTACTGCACTATAAGTAATTTTCTACCTACCACTTAATGGCAGGTGGCCAGTATGACTCATTTGGGAACCTCATCCACTGGTGGACAGAAGAATCATACAGCAAGTTCCTCAAGAAAGCAGAGTGCATTGTGGATTTATATGAAAACTTCACTGTTTACAATCAGAGGGTAAGGGCTTACTTATTTGCTTGAGTCTCTGTAGTGTTTGGTATTTAATTCAATGATCAGTACTTGAAGACCTCTACAATAGCCAGGCACTGTACATCTTAAAGGAGAACTATGAGGTGAGTGATTTTCACTCAACCTCATAGTTCGACCCGACGTGTGACAACGAAACTGTCACACGTCGGTTCAATAGATCGGGAAGTGAACGAACGCATACCGTTGCTGGCTCACTTCTCGATCATGTCCCTGCAGACAGCCGTGACTGTCACTCCCGGCTCCCTGCAGGGATTCCCCCCCTCCCCTGTCCGATCCTCTATCGCTGACTGAAGGAATGGACGGAGGAGGGGCAGGTACAGCTGGCTCTGCCTCTAGACAGGCAGAGCCAGCTGTAATTAACGCAGCGGGGTGGATCTCGACAGTAATGTCGGGATCCGTCCCGGCTGTATCGGTCTCAGTATACCGCGAGCTGTTTCTAGTCAGTCACTAGTGAAAAAACACACACATAGAACTAAAAAGAATGAAACTAACATTAACTAATAACAGATGAGTACAGAAATAGAAGTCTCTCTCCATTTAAAGTGACACTAAACTCGAGAGTTATATCGTACAAATGCATTATAGTACCTTACCTATTATAAAAGATTGTAGCTTATTTGTGTATAACTCAGCTGTAGATCCTCAAATAGTCTCAGCTAAGCTTTTGAACTTCCCCCCAAATTTGGAAAACTGAGAGGAAGCTGTTGTCATCAGTTTTTTTTTGCATCATTTAACCAGTTCACACCCTACCTGGTGAGGGGCTTTGCAATGGAATAACTGAACACTCAAGTGTTAAATGTTAAAATGCATTCAAGTACCTTAACTATTAACAAACATGTATCTTATTTGTGTATCACTCAGCTGTAGATCCTCAAATCATCTCTGAATTTATCCCAACGCTGCCCTTCCTTCTGAAGGGTGGCTACTTTTGTTCCCCATTGTCCCTGTGTGTGTTGTAAAGTAGCCACCGCTCGAAGCTCGCTCCCGTGATAGACTATAACTTCAATACAAATTAGTAAACTAAATTGAGATTGTAGTCCATCACGGGAATGAGCTTGAAGTGGTGACTCACACACAGGGACCATGGGGAACAGAAGTAACCACCCTCCAGAAGGAAGGACAGTGTCGGCACCAATTCAGAGATGATTTGAGGATCTACAGCCGAGTTGTACCAAAATGAGATACATTTTTGTGAATAGTTAAGGTACTTGAATGCATTTTTAAGATTTAACTCCTGAGTATTCAGTTATTCCATTGCAAAGCCCCTCACCAGGTACGTTGTTAACTGGTTAAATGCTACAAAAATACTGATGACAACAGCTTCTTCTCAGTTTTCCAAATTTGAGGGGCAGTCCAGAATCTTAATATATTACTGAGATGATTGGTCAGAGAAGCTACTGCTAATTTCGTTGCTCTGTAGTAAGAAAGACTGAGGCTCTTTGAATTCTCCTCCTGGCTTTAAATGTCATCCAAGATAATAACTTGGTTAATAATATGGAGATTATATACTAATCTAGCAATACATTCACTGCGGATAAGTCACTCACTTAAAGTTAGTACTTTGAAACCTGTAAACTATTGTTTTTGTTTTGTTTTTTCATTTTTACACTACACATTTAATTTAATATATATTCATACTGTTTGTACATGTATTACTGTGTATCCATCTGTTAATTATTATTGTAAGCATTTAGGGGCGGATCTCATTTTTGTGCTAAAACTTAGGTGACCCTGACTTATAATATTCTGAAATTACTATTGTCTTTTATTCTTTTAATCTCCTATTACCCTTTCTTCAGCTGAATAAAAAAAAAAAGTCAAACCACTCCTCACAAATTGGTTTAGTTGATGATGTAGCTGCACTTTAAGTTACTTTTATATCCAACTTAACCATAACTAGATGCACCTTCACCTTGTACGAATGCTAGTTTAAAGGTTTTAGCAATCTTTTTTGTATAAATAGAATAAGTCCAGTACATTTGCTGAAAATAGGTATTAACTCTTTCTTGAGGTTTTTGATGGCAAGCTGTCAATAAGAAAATTTAGCAGTGTCAATAAATGTTGGTTAGCTTGTCAATTACTAATTTTCCTACCTAAATTCCTTGTAATTTTAGGATATGAAGGGATTTTATACTTTGGCAAAGTTTTAACAAACACTCTGATTGCTTAATATAGGCTGACCAAAGGACAACACATATGACTTTTCCCCTTCTTTTTAAATTTGTTTTTACTATTATCACTATTGTTATTATTTCTATTATTATCATGATTGTAATTGTTTTAAGCAGTGTCTGTCTTCTTTAAGAAAAGTATTTATTTCTAGATTCAGATTGAGAAATCTCATTGTGCACATTGGCAGCTCTCACTGACATGGCTTTGTTTAAAAATTAAACCATTTAATGAATATGTCATAGGGGCATGGTGATCACATGATTGGTAATAATAATGCTAGTTTGTTTCCTGATCATTAGTGGAGGCTCACAGAGATGAAGAGTATCTCCTGAGCATTGTTAAAGATTGCTTCTAAGCCTGACATCCCACACATTCCTATTGGACCATCATATGATGGGCAGCCTTTCTGGCCAGTAAGCCAGTAGTACTATCAGGAATGCCAATGATTTGCCTATCAGAATGGTTTGAGATCTGGCTATGACCGGAAGGATTTCAAGAGTCTAGGTGTCTGCACTTGATACCTGAAGCAGTGTTTAATTTTTAATTCATCAATGTTGAACTGCGCTTTAAATACTACATCATATTATAAACAAATATAAATCATATCTAAATCATTCACTTTATAACAATAACTATACACCGAGTGGCCAGATTATTATGATCACCCCATCAGTACTTCGTTGGGCCACGAGATGACTCCACGAGATGACTTTGTTGCGCCGCCTCGTGACTCCACGAGATGTTGAAAGGTGATGCGAGGAATCTGACACTGCACTGTTGCCCTTCTGTTGTCTTGTACCAGTCTTGCCACTCTCCGTTCTGCCCTAACATTGACTAGTCGCTGACGGCCACAATTCGCACGTTCAGACCCAGATTTTCATCTGACAGTCCAGTCTTTAAACACTTTAACAACAGCTGCTCTTGAACATTTAACGAATTCTGCTGTTTTGCTGATACTCGCTCCATGGCTCTGAGCACCAACAATCATCCCACGTTCAAAGGCTGTTAAATCGCGTTGTTTACCCATCTCTTCAGAAAAAAATCACTTCTGCTGTCGTGGTAAACAACCTGCTTTCCTATTTATAATGGTCTGGCCCTCTATCAACTTCAGCGCGAAATTATAGCTAATTTGCTTACAAACGTCAGGTGGTCATAATAAACTGGCCACTCAGTGTATAATAATATGAGAGTCCCATATAGCTTATAACCAGTGTACAAAAAGTGCCACAGTGCATAAAAACATTAAAAACTGCTCCAAGTGCTCTGTTTCCCTGAAATTAATTCACTAGATATAATGGACCATTAGATATAAAATGGACAGCTACAGTATAGCTTAAGTATTATTTGCAAACACCAGTTTCCTTTACACCACAGCCCAAGTACAAGAGCAATCTTCTCCCAGGTTGGCAGATAAGGCGGACCAAAAAGGTGCTCAGCAGTGGCAGATGAGGTGGACCAGAAAAAACACTCAGTGGCAGTGGCTCAAATACATTAAGATATCACATTCCTCAATACCCACATCCAAAGTATAATCTCCATCTCGCTCCACGCTTGCTGGGGAAAAAAAATAAAATATTCCACGGCGCAAAACCTTATTGTTTTATTTTTGTCCCCCTGCCAGAGACTTTTTAAGGCTAATATTATACTTGGTTCCCTGCTGCTGGCAATCACTGGTCAATATGGAGGGCACAGCGTGGAGATGAAACACACTCAAGCTTGCATGTGTTACTCCCTCACTGGTTGGGTGTAGATGTTGTTCCCTTGCAGACAACCTACGTTTACAGTCACTTCACAGTTTACTGTTGCCATTTTACACAGTTTATATTTTTTATGTTTGAAAGCAAAGCCACAGAGGGCTTCAGAATGAAAGATTTCAAAGATTTTATTTATGTTATAAACATATACAAACATACATCAACAGTCTGCAAGGATAGACCTAATCTTTATCACCCTGCTGACCCTCCCCACCAACCACCTTTAAAACAAACAATACAATATAACTATAGGACCAAACAAGACTAACAAAAACCTCAGGACTAACTAAAAAAAAAAGGAAGTGTGGGGGGGCAAGACACCAAAATCATTTCTACAGGAGCATCAAACTTTCTACTGAAAGTGTTGGTTGAGCATACTTAATCCAAGGTTCCCAAGTCTACATAAACTTTTTATTGGAATCCAACAGGATGCTAGTCAGTTTCTTATTAAGAAAAAATGAATCCATCCTCTTTTTAACTTCCCCAAAAATCACGTGTGGTTTCCACCATGCCTGGGCAATGGTCTGTTTCGCTGCCAATATAACATAAGTCCCCAATTTATGTTGTGAGTTTACAAAACAGCTTAAAGGTTTGATGGATAGCAACTACTGTATATACAGTATAATATAGCATGAAAAACCTGTGCTTTTCTCCAGAGGCATTATTTGACAGATCAAATTAACAAGGTAAGCTGGTGAGTTTGAGATTTATAAAAATAACATTTTCAGAATGCCCTGGTAATGGCAGAGAAGGCTGATCCATGCTTTCATCACAGTTGGCACAACACGGCGGGCAATATTTTTGTTGTTAGCAGTGATATGATTTTGTCCATGTGTAGGACTGTAACACATGACTTGCCTGAAATTGCTATATTTTAGCATGTGTCTGCATGGTTCAGGAACTGCTTTTAACAAAGGGCTGAATACAAAGGCTACAAACAAAGGCACCAGAGATAAGGGAATTATTGTAATTACATCTTACCCACAAAGGTAAACACTATATTCCTGGCACAACTGTTTCTCTTCGCTAAATAAAGTCTATAATGAATGCTTACTGTTGGAGCCAGACAGCATGTATATTCATGGCTTACTTGCAAGGCAAGGTATATTACCGCAAAGAGAGATAAGCACTCCGTACTTCATAATACTTACTCAGTATCTTTGTACGCATCATTTAGCAATATATGAAATTTTTTTATCATCGTAAAATATCTGTCTCTGATCCCCTGGTTTGCAATGTTGCAATGTTGACTTGACCCTGGGCCTAGGATCCACTTACTTATGGGTATACATCCTTCAGACATTGGACTGTGTGCCTAGGGATGTACTGACACAGTGCTGTGTGGGTTGAGAGAATAGTGTGGGTTGAGAGAATAAAGACCAAGATGTCTGTATATCTGTAATATAGGAATGTGATCTGAGAGCTTAGATGTGAGGAAAGGTTCCGGAAATGTTCCCAAGGTTTGTATACCATGAACAGGGACTACTATGCAGTGCGTATAGCTTAGACAAAGCCACTTGAGGAGAAAGCATAGGGTAACCAGTTGAGCAGTTGAGTCCAAAGAACACTAACAGGGTTTCTGTAAGCAGAATCTTCCTGAGCCTTCAATGTGATGAGACCCTGAGTAAAAAAAGCTGTGGCCTAGAGCAGTGCTGGCCTGTAAAGAGGTGGCTACAAGTATGTTTAATGAGTCAAGGTGGGGGAGAGTAAGGCAGTAATCGGGTTCCCCATTGTGAGGGGAAAAGCCTGGTCTCTGATTAGAGGACATTAGCTGGTGGATATGATCACAGTGAGACCTTATTAGCAATACACTAACTGTGCCTTGGAAGATGCTATTTCAGAGAAGACTGTGGAAGCAGTAGAAAAAGATCCATACTGTAAAATTTTTGACAAGCTGATTTCTGCTACTGTACCAGCAATCGTCCCCAGATATGAATATTGTGGCTTATCGAAGTTAGGCATTGGAACTGTGTACCTCAATACTACTTTGTGCTATGAAATATGGATGAGGTTTGGATTCACTGCTATCATGGGTTTGTGGCAGATCCAGCAGGTCCGAAATTCGAAATTTTCTGGACCGTACAAATTCTTCGTAACCATAATGCACTGCCTGGTCTTCGAGCTTAGGTCAGGGGGCATGGTAGGGCCAAAAAGGAGACTTTTAGATAAGCCAGCCCCCTCACTATAAAAGGGTAAGGTCACCGCAGCCATATTAATAATGTGCTTTATCTGTAATAGGGAAAACATAGGGAGATTAGTGTAGGGCTTGTAGGCTCTGCTCACACATTAATTTGTTGATTACTAGGTCCTGATAGGCTCAGAGTATCTGGTACTCAGACAAGGAAACATATATTTTTTGTAGGGCGGTTACTGATTAAAATTTTCGTGTTTGATTAATCGAAATTTTTTAAAATCAATTAATCGATTAATTATAACGCACATACAGAATTCCTGTCTAAGCAACATTGGTAATGGGGACAGGGCCACACAAAGAAATAAAAAAAAAAGGTAAATTAAAATAAATTAACACGTTCAGGTTTTATTGAATTGGGAGGGTTACAAAAATGGAAAGGTGAATGTCCCCTGGAAGCTGCTCTCTTACGTGTGTATATGGGCCGGTTTTTTTGTCATTTGAAATCCTTTTTTCTGTGCTGGCTATACACGCTTGAAGAGCAACAGGACTGAATTTTAAAAAGCATTACAGAACTATTTTATATAACATAGTGTAACAGTAAGCAACATGGCAACAATACCTTTTTGTGCTTCTTCTGAGAACCTATTTGATATGGCTGATGCGTTCTTAGTACTTTCTCTTTGTGTACTTTTAAATCTTTGTGGCTCCGTCAGCTAACAAAGGGAAGGGGGAGGAGTCTTGTAGGTACTAGTAGGACTGTTAAAGCAGATGTAAACCTGATTACTGAATGTCATATGCTATGTATCTTAGAAAGTTGGTGTGGTTGGGGAAGGGGGTGCCTCTCAGTGCTGCTATATGCAGTTTTGCTGGACGGATAAGTTATGCATATAAGATTCTTTTTTTTTGTTAAAACATCCTTTTTTTTTACAGACTCCTTCTTTAGCAGGGAGAACGAGAATACAATGTACTGGAGAGGGCTCTAAAACTAGTGTGATTGGCTATCATGGTGATCACATGATCAGGAGCTAGTTCATTGGTCCAACACTAGGAGCTGTCAGTGACTGCTTGGTCTCAGTGCTGGGGTGCACAACATCCAGTTTCAGTCAGTTTATATAGCTTAGGTACACCTAGTATTTGTTTATATTGGAGGGCTGGCAGCCTGCCTAGCTTCTGCTCACAATGAAAATAGCTGGGCTTTCTGCACCTCTGTAGTAAAGTTTGAAAACTGGTTTATCTCCAATACCACTAGATACAGAGGTGAGTGATGGCTTGTTTTAAAATACTTTTACTGCTTGTTCAGAAATGTTTTAAATACTTTAGTGTCCATAGTCTGACATAGGTTCACCTTAAGTGCAACTAATTAATATTCAACCTGATGAGACCACAGTCCTTGCCAGCTTGATAGTAATCTTAGTTGTTCAAACTGGTTTGGCTAAAACCCAGAGAGAATTAAAGATAGATATAATTGCAGCTAATCGTTTCTGTTCCATTCTTTCTTTAGGTAAATGGAAGATTAACATTAGGTGAAAATATTGCAGACATGGGTGGCCTTAAATTGGCATTTTTTGTGAGTATCTTACACATTTAAATATTTATATCCTGTCATGTAGGGCTGGATTAAGGTCTGTGACAGCCTCTGAAATATTATGCAGCGGGGCCTCAACCTATTTGGATTAGGGAAATAAAAAATTAAATGACAGGTTAATGTTTCGTAATATGGTGTCCGAAAACCAACATACCACAGTCTTACACAAATACCATAGCACATGCTCTGGTAATATATAAGCATATGTATAATTCCCAAGTGCCCCTCATTTGGAGGGACTGCCACTCTTCTGGAACCAAATTCCTCTGTCCCTCTTTCTTCCCCAGTTGTCTGTCCTTTTTGGTTTGATGTATAGATGACTATAAAAAGGTATTATTTACCTACCAAAAGTGTTTTACTGCAATACACCTTTTACCTAATCTTAAAATAATTAATTTTGTTATTTTGAAAAGCCGAAAAAAAGGGAAAGTAGCGATTAAAAAAAGCAATTTTTGTTAAAACCAAGGGCCCCTTGATCTAATCCCCTGGGGTAAATTCCCCTTTTCCTACCCTTTCATCTGACTGGTATCCAAAGCTCTTTGTATTGGCTACACACTGAGTGGACACTTATATTGCTCTCATGCTGTATATATGTTAATTATTGTGATGCTATTGTGTATATTTGCAGGCATACCAGAAGTGGGTAAGAGAAAACGGTCCAGAGCGCCCCCTTCCTCGTCTGAAATACACTCATGACCAACTCTTCTTCATTGCTTTTGCACAGGTTGGAAGTGACGGTTTATGATTCATGTTGAGTGCAATTTCAGAATGATACTAAACGATACTAAACGATGTGCAATGTTGCAATATGACTACAAGATCCTTAGTAATACAGCTTGTGTTTTCACATGTCAATCTACTGCTTGTGCCCAAAGATTCTGCTCATGGAATTACAGACTAAGCTATGGGGCATATTAGTAAAGACCCGCTAAATCTACATGTATTTTCAGTTCTGAATAATGTGTGATGTTTTCCCTGGTGAATGCTGGATAATGGGTGATGTTTTCCCTGGTGAATCCTGGATAATGTTTGATGTTTTCCCTGGTGAATGCTGGATAATGGGTGATGTTTTTCGCTGGTGAATGCTGAATAATGGGTGATGTTTTTGCTATATACTGCGCAGGGCCAAGCTGCAGCCGGAAAGGATCCCAACAATATTGTCGGGATTCACCCCGCTATATGATTGACAACTGGCTCGCTGCCGCAGTCAACTCTGGAGGAATGGAGAGAGAATTAGGAAATCCCTGCAGGGAGTGATGACTGACAGTCACTACTCCCTGCAGGGAGAAGCTCGGAAATTGAGCGATCATTCATTTTGTGATTTGCTTAGTTCTCAATCTTTAGAGCCAATGTGTGACAGCTTCAGCTTTCACCAAAATTGGACTTACTGTCCAATTGTAGTGTACATTGATATGAGGATCCTGGTGCTTGGTACATGTACAAAAGAATGGATCAGGATAGACAATAATGACCAATCTGCCACTCCCTGCACTTTCTTTATTTAACCTTCTCTTCACTGCACAAGCCAGACACACTACATATTTTTTTTTGGTTTGACCTGCCTTTGGCAGCACCTCCTCTGAACTCATTATACTGTATATGTACCGGGCCTGGTCATAAAGAATAATGGCTTTAACTCATTGGTAATTCCCTATGCACAGGCTTGATATTTGTGCAAAGAATATTGAGGACAGTGGACTGGTAAACGTTGTAAACACTGCTGAAGCTTTGGAGAGTCCAGGCAATGAGACCTCCACTAAACTACATCTGAAGTCTATATACACAGAAGTTTTATGAGGAGGTGACAAACTTTTTTTGGGATAAAAGTACACTTACCCTTTAATTCTTCCCTCAGATATCCTAGAATAATTAAAAATAGATAATTCACTGTTTATATGTGTGCATAAACTTATTTCTGATTAAGGTGCTTCAGCTAAAATTGATTTATAAGTCATACAAAATAATGAGCATGTCATTTGCTTTTCATTATTCAGAACTGGTGTATAAAGAGGAGATCTCAGTCTATTTATCTTCAGGTCCTGACGGATAAGCACGCTCCTGAACATTACCGGTAGGGGTAACACACAAAAGCTAATTTTGTAGAATGATTCTGATTCATTTAAAGGATGACATCACCCTGTCAGCCTAACATGCTTTTGTCACCAAGTGCAAATTTGTATTGGTTCTCTCTGAATCTGTGTTCAGAATATCTCTTTCTAGATGTTTGTGAGGGATTGTTAGTTGTATGTTTGCATGATGTGGCTGCCATGGTAGTGAACCAAATTCAAAGAGTGTAAGTAGATGAGCAGTTCTGTCTACTTTATCATAAAAAAAAAAAGATTGCTCTACCATTAGTCGCCAGTTCTAAATGTATTGACACAAAATGGGCAAACTGTGACCCAATGCTTTGTGTTGCATATTATTTGATCTAGTTAGTGTCACCCTAAGGTAAGACTATATGGTCAGAAGTGTACTGGTGGCCAAGGCAATTGGCCTTTTGGGGCAGGAAAAATAAATTAAATTCTGACCGAATTTTCATTGTGATCATGCTGAAAAATTCAGCAATAATGAATCAAAGAGATGTAAGAGAATGACATAATGATTCTGTGCTTTAAACCATTGGTCCACTGGGCATGTATTCCCAATACAATCTTTAATCTAAGTTATTCTTTATACTAAGTAATTTTCAAGTATGGTATTGTGTATCTAAAAGTCCACATAGTATGGTGCATTTGCTTCAAGTCATATTGTAGAATTTTGTTAAACAGTATTGATCAGAATGGATATCATTCAGAGTATATATTTATCTGTACTATATTTTGTTGTTAAACAAGTATCTTGCTATCTCTATAGGGTTATGGGCAGCGTCTCTCAGTTTGAAGAATTTGGACGGGTATTCCACTGCCCTAAGAATTCCCCTATGAACCCAGTTCAGAAATGTTCTGTGTGGTGATCCACAGCTTTGCTGATGCCAGCTTTACATCGTCCACAACACAATTAATTGTGTCTACATCAGGACAAGAGTGTCTAAGTGTGCCTTCCCTCCCACTGACTCCAGATTTCTGAGCCTCTTCAACTATACCTGAACTGGTCAGTGGGTCATTGAAGTGGAAAATTCCCCATGGATTTTGAAGTGTTTACGCTACTGGCTTATTCCTAACCCCACTAACATCAAGAGGAAGAGTTACTGAGCCAATCATACCTAAAAACTAAGCCACAGACATGAACTAAAGTTGACACTTAATGGTGATGGCTTGTCAGGCACTTGATTGTCAGAAATTATAGATTACTGGATCCTTCAAATTTTTGTATATGCTGTTGGGCCTTTTGGTCCATTTAAGGAGGTCAGACAAGAGGCACGAATGAGCTCTCAACATTTACAACAGATTCTTATAGAATTACCACACAAATGACTACAAAAATGGTTTTGATGCCTGTTTCATTGAATTTGTGAGGAGTTTGATATCCATAGAGAAGAGTTTACCAAGCTCCTTATACCCATGGGCTACAGCTGTCTTTCTGCAGATGGCCAAGTAATGAACCAGTTATCATATCTGTAAGGGAAAGACTGCAATGCCTATAGAATGAATGAGCCCTACATATCACATAATGTTTTGGTAAATATGTTGTTGTTTCCATACAGAATAAATATATTCTTTTTTAAATCTTTTCTTATGGCTACTAGATTAAGCTATCATAGACAACTGCTTCTTATTATTCTGAGATGCTGCTCCTTTTAAAACAAACACTGCAAATGTTTATTTTTAATTCATTATTATTTTTGCAATATCCTGTCACTTGGACTTTATTTATTTGCTGTCAACTGCAGCTTTCCACGCCTAATTTATAGAGTAGCAGTCACTCTGACATACACGGACTCAGCCACATCCTGTGCAGAAAGTTTCTAGCTTGTAGGACAAAATTCTGCAAGTAAGAAATTATAATGCAAAACAGATATAAGCAACAGCAAAAAAAAAAAGTTTTAAAAGTGAAAAAAACGTAAGTAAAGTCTACCTGGTCTTTGGTACAATACAACGTTTATCAAGAGTTGTTTTTAATAATGCAACCAAAGCTTAATTGAAAAAATCATTTTATGTAGTGAGAGCTGACTTCTGTCTTCACATCACTTTCTACAACTTCCTGGATTCCCAGTGTGCTTTGCGTCTTTCCTTGCTGTTTATAATGCATTGATTCCAGCAAGCAATGGTAATGTTACATTGTTCAGACGTTGAGTTGTAGTTCAGAAGGCAGGCTTTGTGATTTGTGACACAGGGAAGTGCATATTCACAGGCTGAGTGAAATGGTATCAGTGAATTGAGGAAGTACATCCTGTGGGTATCTTTAATAAGTAAGTTTGCAGACATCTAGAGCAATATGGTTATTAGGAGTGGGATAGAACTTATGGAAATTCAATATAGTAATACAAATTTATTTTTTACCAATGGCAATGCATACCTTTTCTTGTCACCTGGCAAGGGTGTTGCAGAACTGTACCACCCAATCAAAAGGTCTGAGGGGTGTGTTCCAGGTGTACTGGATTGTTTTCCAATGCCTAGTGGATACACCTTTAATGCCAACTCTCCTGGGTGCATCTATATTTCCATATGACAAGGTTTTCCAATTCATAAGCCAGCATAGTATTTACCTGGATGAAATTGGGAGTTGTTAGAGACAAAACTTCATATATTTCTAATGTATATTTTTCCTAGGTCTAATTTGTACCTATTAGTCTCCTTGACCTTGTAATATGGTAAGAATTGTATCTTCTTCTATATTACTGTAACCACTTTTTAAGGAAGGTCACTTCATTGTAGCAGAAATGATAAAATATGTATGAAAATTAAATCTATGGCGTTTAGCTGTAGGTCAGTCTAGGTCACACATTACAGATGTACAGGTATATTCCTTAAACTGCACATAAGACCATTTGCGACATGACCATTAAGGACAGAGCCTCGTCAAAATTCTTTAAAGACCTTGGTCCAGTTAAAGCCATTGCTGTACACAACACACTGGTGTTATGTGCATAGAGCTGATGCAAAGTAGAAAAGTCCTACGTTGCAGCATGCTGTCTTCCGCACACAATGCCAATGCTGGTTGCTGAAGAAAGGGGGTGATGCATCCCAAGCTATGCAGTGCTTCAGTCACATCACCTGTCCCGCTTCACTATTATCCATACACAAAATGTCTTGTCCTTTTTTAAAGTATAAAGACATTCTGTGATTGGAGGAGAAGATATTATGTTACTTCCCCACTGCACCCCTTCCTCCTCCAAAAATACAAGACATTGTGAGAATAGAGGATAGTGGAGAAGGACGGTTAATGTGACCAGAATACTGTACAGCTCGAGTCACATCTCTCCCTTTCTTCAGTGCCTGGAAACTTGGTGTTGTGTGCAGGCAGGGCCGGTGCTAGACTATTTTGCACCTCCCCGCTACTTGTACAGCCGCTCAGATCACTTGTACAAAAAAAGTAGTGGCTCCCCCCACTCTAAATTTAGCCCTGATTGCCTGCAGCAGGGGTAAAAAAAAAAACCTGCCCGGCGCATGGAAATGCATATCACGGGCATTGGGCGATAAGAATCCCACACCCCTGAGGCTGCCCCCTAGTTGGCAGCTCACCCTAGGTGGCTGCCTATTTTGCCTAGTGGCAGTGTTGGCCCTGTGTGCAGGAGACGGCATGCTGCAAGGTAAGATATTTATACTTTGCAGCAGCCCTTTGTACATAACACTCAGCTTTAAAGTGTGGCTTTAAAGTTTATGATGCTCTTCATTCCTTCTAAGTGGACTGTTTTTTGTCAAATGTGCTGTCTTCCATAGCTGCCTAACACAGACAGAAGATTTTAATCTGACTGGTCTGAAATTAGATTGGCATTGTGTTCATTCCCAGTTCCTGATGCTTTCCATGCATTTTGAGGTTCGTCAAAGCACACTATCATCACAGTAGCCAGTTATGTTATACTACCTACACAGTCACTATCAATAATATTCCCAAGCTTTATAAACCACTGTTCTAAATATTGGCAACTTTAAAGGTAACCGTCGACTGCAAACCATTTAAGGATGCTAAAAATTGCATCTGATCACCCCCTTCTTGTATACCAGGGTACAAACTAGCTGTCTATTTTCTGGAACCGAGCGAGTCTTCATAAATGACAAATATTTTCCTGCTATTGTTGTGCTTTAAAGCGGAAATCCAGGTAGCGAGGTTTTTTGTAATTTCTGGAGTGTAAAAAAAGTTCTAATCTCTTATGTTTATGGCACGTCTGGATTGCTTTTCTGCATTGTAAAATTCACACATTCACACAATTTTCCAATTGAATCTTGGGCGAAAATATGTGAACCTTGAATGAAAAAATACCCCGAAAACCCAAACTTGGATGACATACTTCCCATTTGAGTTTCTATAATGTTATCAGTGATGGGGGATCCCACCTGTCAACATTCATACTAAACTAAGATCAGTTTTACACAGATTTGACCTTTAAAGAATTCTTACTATATGTGATTGATGGAAGGTATATGAATTTGTGTTTTGCATCATTAATGTAGCACATTTTCTCAGTTCAACATAGCTTTTATATCTGCTATCACTCATCATTGGTAAGATAAAAAAGTGCATAATACAAAATCAGTCTCCCAATGTATTTAGTGGTCAGAAACTTTTACTAGAACTATTTACAACTAGGTGTAACATTTGCACAGAGGTAAAATTGTGGTAATATGTGTCTGATGTTGCAAAGGAAAAATTGTATATACAATATGAATCTTCATTCATGTCTGCTCATAACACTACTACAGCACATTATTATCCTCTGCTGCCATAAGATCTTTAATTTCAAACTAAAAGATATTATTTTTGTCACTTACACAATTAATAGGAAAACTCCATAGTCTATGTTCAATTGAGTGACCTATCTGCAAATAGTCCTTCTATAACGTTCCTGACCACTTAAATCATCACACTTTCATACATTGGGTATATTTTACACTAAGTTCAACTGAATTTAGACTCCTATTAAAAAAATAATGTGTTAATAAAGAAAAAATATGTTAATAGGTTAAAAAGTAGCAAAGTGAAAAAAAAACCGAAAAAAAAGCCTCTACGGCTTTTTCCTTCTCTTGCTTCTTACCTCTGAAAGTAAAGAATTATGCCTAATGCAGGGAGCCATAAAAAGGGAAATAGGTGGAATTTAAAGCTGTTAGCAAGATGGGTTTCACAGTGGCAATAAGGAAAAATAAATAAGCAAAAATAGTAACATTTCTGTAAAAATAAACAGCTTCTTTTTTATATTTAAGCTTCTTTTTTATATTTAAGCTTCTTTTATATTTAGGCTATTAAAAGTCATCAGTAGCCGAAAGTATTAACAGACCAGAATGTGTCATCCTAAATAAAAGAAATACTGTCAAGCAGTTGGACTACATTTATGGGAGCTGTTTTACCTACCAAAGGATTTGTAAGTTTGTCCATGCAGTCGTGAAATTTACACACTCCTGCCAAACAGCACAGCTAGTTGAGCTATATTACTTTTGGCTACTACAGTTAAAATGGAAGTAAAACACTTTGCCTTTTTCCAGTGCTGTTGGATCGATCTTTGGTCCCCAGCTCTGCAACCCTACACACATACACACACACACCACTATCTCCGCCGCCGCCACTTCCGTGTTCACAGGCATTCAGCCATTGGGTGGCCACTGATGATGTAATTCCTGCACATATGCACGGGAGACACATCCTCCCCAGCATCATGGCACATAGGCCGTGTACACAGAAAGTAAAATATAGATTGGGGGGAGAAGAAGAATTTGTTTGGCAGAAAACACATACAAATCCTTAGCTCCCTCCCAAACATTTTATTCTGACTATACGTCTGCTTTTACATACAGCTTAATCACCTCACTGCCCTTTGCCTGTGCAGGACCTTAATTACGTTGCTGCCTAGCAAATGTGTATGTAAAAAAGACTGATTCGCCACTGGTTCTGCCATTCCCTCTCCTAGCCTGCGATCCACAGTACAGGGGAATACAAAATGATTATCGGAAGACAGATTCAGGCTCATACATAAGTTGAATATGAAAGTGCATTTTGTGGTATATTAATGAATACTTAACTGTATTAAATAGTGTTTTATATAAGGTTAGAAAGTTAGAAAATAAAAAGATCTCATTGCTCACATAGACCGAAACCTTTATTCCCTAATGTTTTTATAAATAAATGCTAAATAAGCAGCAGTACAATAGATTTTACTGCACAAACTGGCAAGCATGTATGCATTTGACAAACAGGTTGTCGATTCTGTTATTTTGGTGTCTCACTAAGTGCAATAAAGTGTTTCCTCACTATATTGTTTAGAATGCCAATAATTATGTACAGAAGACATAATGGCAGATGGGGTGCATGATTGTAACATAACTCCATTTTTTGTGAACATTTTGGTTGCTAAATAAAGCTCTTATTTTTCTTACACTGCACTCAAGTTTTGACTCTTGCACTTTCACATTATACCAAACATCCAAACTAAGTGGATCTGTAAATGGGTGTTGCTTCACATCTTTCTTTTCTACATACAAGTCAACAGAAATGCAAAAGCAGCTTAAAGCAGCATAGGATAAGATCAGAAGCTCCTATGAAGAATCTCAGAAGTATCTTAAAGTGATCTCAAATGCAAGCTGAATGTAACAGTAAGCAAACTGCATTTGGCCATTTATACAAGCCCTCAAACATGAGGATTTTTCAACTCAGAACTATGACACAAGAGAACATAAAAGCATATTTTCGACCAGTAGTTGTCAACTTACTATACGTGGCCTCAACTGCAGCGCCTGATATACTCAGGAGGCCGTGCAAAATATTCAGCGCTGCTAAAGATTGACTAAATTCTTAGTCAGAAAATGAAAGATGCAAGGTTATATGCAAACCATTCTCAGTGCAAGGCAGTGTAAGAAGGCAGACTGTAGCCCTTTTAAGCACATTGAAATGTACAGATGCAGTATGTAGCAGTGTCCTTTACATTGCTGGTCAGTAAGTGCAAAAATCAGTTCTATAATTGGTGCCAGTGGACGTAGAAATAAAACATAGTTGCCAACATTTTAAAAGAATTAGGAGCAACACCTTGAAGAAATTAAGAAGAAAATTGTGGTGTGCTACATGGGCCACCTGCTGCCAATTTTGAAGGAATTCAATTCAGGGGATAAAATAGGGTACACATAGCATGCAGTCTGCCGCAGGCTTGTGGGCATGGCCAAAAAGTGGACATGGTCAATAAATTGGGTATTTCTTCACTGTGTGGCTTGTTGTGTGCTACCCTTCCCCTTTTCTATGTTTTAGACGAAATGGGGCCTGCGGTACGCTGAAGAGATTGTGGGGCTAAAATAAGACCCATTGTTAGTGTCAATGGAAGCAATAACCACAGCATTGGTGTCAGTGCCAGCAAATATAACCCCAAGCAAATGTCAGGGCCAGCAAAAACCCCCAGCAAGTGTCAGGGCCAGCAATGATATACTTCAGCAATAACCCCCAGTAAGTGTCAGGGCCAGCAATAATAACAAGCCCCAGCACAAAAACCCCCAGCATGTGTCAGGGCCAGCAATGATAAGGCCCAGCAATAACCACCAGTCACTGGTAACAAAAATCATTGACCAATGAGATAGTATAACTAAAGTAACCAAAACAGTAAAGTCAGAGGTCAGTCCAAAAGATTAAATCACACGCTGAAAAGTACATAGGCAAGCTAGCTTTCAGGCACTCCATCCCAGACTGATGCTGCAAACTCTGCCAGATCACTTCTTGTTCCCGCCATAAACACCATATTGGGAGCCACAGGATTATTCCTTAGACCACAGATAAGTCCCTTACTCCCCTCTGCCATTGTTTTTTTAGCTAGGAACAGTAAAACACAAACTTTGTCTATGGTGCAGGGATGTGGTTATAATTGTAAAAGACCTGGGGTACCCTGGGGCATACAAAGAAAAAGCAACTTTTCTTAGCATTCCACAGCAAGCGGTGGACATGTAGAGATCACACCTACCAGTGAGAATGGCTTGAGAGCAATAGGTCAAACAGGGCTTGAAAGTAATTGCTATACATACTGCTCACCTGCCACGGTCATTGTACCTACAAAACATACCTGTGCTAGCCTAAATGGTACACATAAACCTTGGAAAAAAGGTTTTTAAGAAAAATATTACACTGTATATGCTGTTTTGGACACAGAATATACATGGAGATTTAACTCTTTATATGATCCTACCTTAATGAAGAATTTCATTAAAATAGAACTACTTTGCAACTAGAAACAGTTAGAACTCTGCAATGAGCAACACATTGTATAAAGTGCAGCAGTCAGGACTGTGTAATATACAACAAAGCATATGAAGTGCAGCATTCAGGATAAAGTTAAAGGTTAAAAATATTTCACATGAGGTGCAGCGGTCAGGACTACATAACATACGACATAGCAGTCAGTGTACTCATTGTGATCTCTTACCCTGGTAGTCAGTGTGCCACTTACACCAGTGGTCAGTGGTCAGTGTTCAGTGTATCCCCTTACACTGGTCATCATTGCTCAGTACACCCCCCATGGTAAGTGTATTCCTTTGCATTATGCTTAGTGTGTCCCCTTGCATTGATGATCATTCCCCCTCCCCCTTATATAGTGGTCAGTGTTCCCCATTTGCAATGGGGGTCAGTGCAAAATGTGCCCCCTTCCATTGCCAGCCAGTGCTCGGTGTGCTCCCTTACATTAGTGGGCAATGCTCAGTGTCCCCCTTTACAATGGTGGACAGCAGGCCCTCCTTATAATGGTGGTCAATGTGCCACTTTACATTGGGGGTCAGAACATTCAATACAATGCTGCAGCACACCCAGGCACCCTCCAGGCACCGCCACTGACTGGAGACAGTTAGAGACTGGCGATATGCTGCAGGTGAAGGTTGGAAATATGCTACATAAAACTGTTAAAGACTATTAATATGTTCATGGGACCCCTAAAGTTCACTGACATTACAGCCGCTTTACAAATCAATGCTCTCACTACTGGCTGCTGAGGCCTAAGTGGCAGCCAGTATACTACAACTACCGTTGTGAGAGATTAACACAAAAGGCCTTAGAAGAACTCCATAGAAAGAAGTAGGCAAAATATGAAAACATTCTCAAAAGATTGTTTACTGTCTTTGTTGGTGTCACATGCGTTATGAAATTAGAGATTGTCTTTGACCTCTTTACACAATGCTCCAATGTTCCACACTTGCTAAAGGATACATTATAAATCAATTGCAATTAATCTTGTTTGGACAGCACCTTTGTGCTTTTCTCAGATGGGTTTTATATGTTACTTTATCTTATACAGTAGACAGCCCTGTACCCATAGCAAATATGTATAGAATCATTCCTTTTAGGTTGTCTGAACAAGAATATTAAACTGTTAGTTTGACCAAATATCAATACATTATTTCATACTGGTATTAAAAATATAAACAATGCAGACTTAATAACAGAATCATTTATTGTATGAAATTTAAAACTACAGCCAGCTTGTCATTGGCTATTTAACAAAACATATGTAATACATTTGATTGATCATAAATGTCAAAGAGACAATGCATTCATTGATCTTAAATGTAAGACAGGAAGTAGAGGCCATCAAAAAAAGGAATTCACACCCTCATCGCAAGAGAGCTCCACATACACTGACCAAAAGCAGCATGATGGAAGGAGCAGTGAGAAAACCTGAATTGAAAGAACAGTCTTTATATGGTTCCAAGCAAGCTGCATAAGCCATTACATGGGCAATATAGCTCTGCTCATGGATGCCGTGGAAGAGATGTGCATGGGGCCCTTTTGCCATAATAGCTACATCCTCGCCTCCATGTGTCTCTGATGAAAGTGGGACAGCAGTTTGCTGTCTATAATTTCCCTCTGTGAGAAACACAATGACAGATGGTGAAGCATTTGACATTTAATGACCACCAATAACTTTTATTGCAATAGTTTTGGATAAAGTCAGCGGTGTCTACCCCCCCGGACTGACCTGCCGATTCCCGTAGATGGCATCACCCACCTCTGTATAGTGCGCTCTCGCCCCCAGCGCCAGCACCACGACACAGAGCAGAGCTTTGCCCTAGGCAAGGCAGCATCACCGCCCTCAGCGAATCTGCCGCTTCAGGCAAATGCCTTGTTTGCCTCACGGCAGATACGCCCCTGGATAAAGTGTGGAAGATTTAGAACCTTTGTCATTTTTGTTGTTGTATGTGAGCCCATAGGCGCAGTTTCCCTTTCATAGGAAATCAGGTTGCAAGACTAAATAGGAAGGTTGTAGACAAAATGGCTGAGGAATAAGTGATGCAGATTCATTGTAGATGATTGTACACAACTGAAATAAACACCACTGTTGGCTATGGACAGAGGCGGCTCTTTAATTAGGCAAATTAGGCGGCGCCTTAGGCCTCGCGCTCTCGAGCGCTTTGCGGCCGCCTAGTTTGCCCTGTTAGAAGCCAGGTAGCATTGTGAGCTCTCAGCCCTGTCGCTGTCAAACTGAGACTGTCAGTTTGACAGTGACAGGGCTGAAAACTCACCTGTTTCCTCGATTGTCGCACGGACCATCGGCTCAGCCTTCTGGACGGAGCTCCGCCCTCCAGCCAATGAGAAGAGACCTCACTCCTGGGAGGGCGGAGTTTAACTTCAGAAGCCGACGGAGACATCGTCCTGACAGCTCCCGCCCGCAAGACACGGCCAGCCGAGCACAGTACTGGAGTGGCAGCCTGGAGAGCCCTATGGATAGCCCTGTGGAAAGCAGGTGAGAGCCCTAGTTTAACCAGGACTTTGTGGGATCTCCCCAGGGGCCTGTGGGGTCTAGCAAGGCTGGTTAGACACCCACAGAGCCCTGGTGAGACCCCTTGGAGCCCTGGTGAGACCCTACAGAGCCTTGGTTTAATCAGGTCTCTGTGGGGTCTCATCGGGGCTCTGAGGGGTCTCAACAGGGCTCTGTGGGTCTACCAAGGCTGGTTAGAACCCACAGCGCCCTGGTGAGACCCCACAGAGCCCTGCTACCTTGGTGAGTCCCCCTCAGAGCCCTGGTGAGACCCCTGGTGAAATTCTGCAGAGTCCAGGGCTCTGTGGGATCTCACCGGGGCTCTGAGGGGTATAACCAGGCTGGTGAGACCCCACATAGCCATGGTAAGACCCCTTGGAGGCCTGGTGAGACCCTACGGAGCCCTGGTGCTGGCGAGACCCCATGGAGCTCTGGTGAGACCCTACAGAGCCTTGGTTTAACCAGGGCTCTGTGGGGTCTCATCGGGGCTCTGAGGGGTCTCAACAGGGCTCTGTGGGTCTACCAAGGCTGGTTAGAACCCACAGCACCCTGGTGAGACCCCACAGAGCCCCGCTACCCTGGTGAGGCCCCCTCAGAACCCTGGTGAGACCCCTGGTTAAATTCTATAGGGCTCTTTCGGATTTCACCAGGGCTCTGTGGGGTCTAACCAAGCTGGTTAGACCCTACAGAGCACTGACGAGACCCTACAGAGCCCTGGTGAGACCCCACAGAGCCCTGGCACTCTGTGGGATCTCACCAGGGCTCTGTGGGGTATAACAAGGCTGGTTAGATCCCCACAGAGCCCTAGTGCGACCCCGCATGGGCCGGCTACCCTGGTGAGACCCCCACAGAGCCTTGATGAGACCCCTGGTGAAATTCTACAAAGCCCTGGTTTAACCAGGGCTCTTTGGTGTCTACCCAGAGGTCTGTGGGGTCTCCCTGGGGCTTTGTGGGTCTAACAAGGCTGGTTAGACCCCACAGAGCCTTGGTGAGGCTCAAAAGAGCCCCAATGCCATTGTGAGACCCCAAAGAGCTTTACAGAGTCCTGGTGCTGGTGAGAAGGTACAGAGACCTGGTAAAACCCTGCTGAGCCCTGGTTTTACCAATGCTTCTTGAGGTCTCACTAGGGGTCTGAGGGGTCTAACCAGGCTGATGAGACCCCACATAGCCCTGGTGAGACCCTGCGGAGCCCTTGTTCTGGTGAGACCCTAGAGAGCCCTGGTTTAACCAGGCCTCTGTGGGGTCTCACCAGGGCTGTTTAAACCCCACAGAGCCCTGTAGGGACCGTACAAAGCCCTGGTGAGACCCTCTAGAGATTCTTTGGGATCTCACCAGGGCTCTGTGGGGTCTAACCAAGCTGGTTAGACCCTACAGAGCACTGGTGAGACCCTACAGAGCCCTGGTTTAACTAGGGCTCTGTGGGGTCTCACCAGGGCTCTGTGGGTTCTCACCAGTCCCCACAGAGCCCTGGTTAAATCAGGGCTTTGTAGGTCCTCACCAGTGCTCTGTGGGGTTTCACCAGGACTCGTTAAACCCCACATTGCCCTGGTGAGACACCACAGGCCTGAGTGGGGCCTCATGTTTAGGTTTCGCCTAAGGCCTCGCAAACTCTAGAGCCGCCTCTGGCTATGGAGACTTTAGTGTACTATGGAACTGTCATTTGTTAAAAAATTCTACCCGTTGCTATTTGATTAGACAAAATATGGATTCCACTTGTTTCCTGCCCCCTGAAGCCAATTTCTTATTCATGGAATTGCAGGGGTTGTCTGCTTCAGTCACATGATCAGTCAATGTAGTGTTGGAGCTGATAAAATGACTTTTAACAAATATAACAAAGATTAAAAGATAGCCTCTGCCTTCGGACAAAACAATCTACATGTGGCTTTGTAATAAAGCAGATGAATATCATAAAACAACAAAGGGCTCTCTGGGCAGTGAGGTTGATTAATTAATATATGCCAGAGGGTCGTTATGGGACAGTCAGCCCTCCTTGGTATTTACTGCTCACACTGCTTAGTATTGCAGCATGCTTGATGGGGGAAAGGACATTATAATCCTAATTTCAACCTATGTATTTGTGATCTCCACAAAAACCTGACTCACAAGCTGGAACTGAGGTAACCTTTCATAACTTCTTGAAAGTCTTTCTGAATGCAATTCGCTGGGACCTGCTTGATGGGAGTGTTTCAAGGAGAGATAAAATTCCAGTCATGTGTGGATGATCAGAATGAGTGAGAATGATGGTATTGGCAGAATGATTGATATGCCCTGTTCTCCACTTCCTTCCTATCATGCCTCTTTATCCATATTCCCTCTTTGTATCCCTATTTGTAATTAGAATTTAAACATATCCATCTTTGTAAATAAAACCCAACTCCTATTTTAAGGTTTAGTTGTCTGTCAGTAAAATCAAGGCACCCCAACAGAACACATTCTACAGTAGTAATGAAAAATAAAATATTTACATATTCTAAACAAGCTTTAAAAGAAGTCCTCATGAATGTAAAAATTAGTTTTCAAATTGACAACAAAGGCACTGAAATCTAAGATTTAAGTTTTATGAGAGTAGAATTTTGGCAGCTTGCCAGACTTCTAATGCAAACACACAGCAGGTATTTCAAAGTTGTTAAAGATTGACAAGACTTCAGAGTGTTTGTTGCAATCCTTCAGGATCTTTGAGAATGAATTACTTCACAATCCAAGCAGCTAGAGAGGGTTTGTTTACAATAGTTTTACTGCTATTTAAGAATATGCAAATACTTTATTTTCCATAGTTACATGCACATGGTCATTTAATTGTTCTCCATTTTGTTTTCCAGCTGTAAATATGAAGTTGTATTTCTTCATCTGGCCCCACTTACTTTTTTAATTATAAACATCTCCTCCCATGTCCCTCTCTGTGGTCCTTCCCTGAACCTTCAGTTGGGGAGAATGCACAATGAATTGTGTACTGGATCATTCTAGCTAGGGAGATCACATAGACCAGAGCTGCTATCAATCAAAGCCCCTGTATGGAGCTCTTCTGTGCTGCCTGTGTTTGTGGGCGCACAGAGCATTTTTGTGGTCTTGGCAAGGAGCGCGCACAGTAGGGTGGCTACACTGCTCCTTCAGAGAGATCCTGCAAGACAAGCCTGCCTTAGAGATATTAGCTTGTCAGTCATGAAAGCTGGGACAGAAGAGATGTGTTGAGAATTACTGTATTTTTACCTATGTCAACGCTAGTAATGTTTTCACGAGATCCTGTATTAATCTTGAAGCCAGGTCCATTGCCATACAACAAGCTCGTATAGGGCAAGCCATCCGAAGCTCTGCTGGGAGCCATTCCTGCAAAAGTCAACATTTTTAACACATGCATGATCTTATAAAAGACATTTGAGTTTGTGAATATTGATCAACTTCAATATACATCAGATCAAAATATGTCATCTCAGTCAGTATTGAGCCATAATCAGAATCATAGAGATACGCTGACAGCTGTTTGTTTAAAGATCCTTCATACCCTTAACACAAACACTGTGTTTAATGTTGGAAATACAACCGCATACACTGTATTGTGTCTTAACTAACATTAGAATAGGCTAAAGGAAAATGAATTAATATGACAGAAAGAAAGAAAATATGTTACATAGTTACATAGTATTTGAGGTTGAATAAAGACATAAGTCCATCAAGTCCAACCTATTGCGTGTATGCATTCAAGGAACTCGTCCAAGAGTTTCTTGAATGATTCCACACTCTTCGCTGAAATTACTTCCTGCGGCAGAGAGTTCCAGACCCTAACCGCTCTAACTGTGAAGAACCCCTTGCGCCACGTGTGTAGGAATTTTTTTTCTACCAATTTGTGGTGGTGCCCTCTGGTCTTTGTTACGGAGCTAACCGTAAATAGTTTGTTAATAATGTTGCTTTCGCCGTTGAACAGTTTATACAAGATAATCATGTCCCCCCTTAATCTACTAACTTCCAAAGAGAACATATTCTTGGGATATAGAATCCTCCACTCAAAGACAGACAAAATGACAATAACCTGCAGCGTTTATTTCGATGAGAACCCATCACCAGAAACAGGAATCCTGGGAAATTGTGAAGTGAATTTGCCCAGTGAACCAGCAAAGGAAGCTGAGCAAAGGGAAGGAGTCAGAACAAGAGGTGGGACTCACAGTGGATAACTCAAGTTACATGTCAAATTCTGCTGAACAGGGGTGCGTGGCCAGGATGTGAAGCAGCGCGGACGTGACTGAGGGAGCTCCGCCGCTGCATTGCCCTTAATCCTGTCTGTATCCTGTCAGTTCGGCTCCTGACATACTCACCTGAGCTCCGGTGACTGTCCAGCGCAGGGTGATATGCCCTCTAGGTCCGGCAAACGAGGCAATACCCCCAAGAGAGGCTGGAGACGATCCCAGTGTGCGGCCTCGTGTCCATCCTGCGCCATCTTGACTTCCTCCCCTGCTGCCTGTGAGCGCTGGCGCCAGACCCATCATATGGAGGGCGAAGTTGCAGGCGCTACTGAAGCGGACCTTGTCCCCCCAGATTGCCTATCTCACCATCGTCATCAGGTAAGGAGAAGGCTGAGACTAAATCCATCCTGGCTGCCATTGAGGGTTGCAAGATTGCCCTTACAGCCAAAATAGATCATCTGGCTGTGGAATGCACTTTGATCAGGCATGACTTAGACAAAATTAGGGGCAGGCTGTCTCAAGCCTAGTCGCTGGTGTCTGGTGTGGAAGATTCGGTCCGGGATCATACTACTGCTATAAAACGTAGTTAAGACGCTGGCGGCAAAGGTGGATGACTCCGAAAATAGAATGCGGCGCAACAATGTGCGCATAGTAGGCCTGCCTGAAGGAGCTGAGGGCCAGCGGCCTGCCCTCTTCGCTGAGACATTCTTTAAATCTGTGCTGGCCCTGGAAGAGCTGCCTCCACCTTTGTGGTTGAGAGGGCGCATAGGATGCCCACTGGGAAACCTATACCTGGGGCACCCCCAAGACCATTTCTGGCGTGCCTTCTTAATTACCGGGACTGGGACAGAATTTTGGCGGCCGCCAGAACATATCCGGATCTTCGCCATGAGAATGCTTCAGTCTGCCTCTTTCCTGACTTCTCGGCTGAGATTCAGAAGCGGAGGAAAACCTTGGTGGAGGTGAGACGCCGTCTCAGAGAAAAAGGCATCCAGTACAACATGCTGTACCCGAGTAGACTTCAGGTTCCTCACTCTGGCACGGTCCACATGTTTGATTCCCCTGGGTCTGCTAGAGAATGGTTGGATGCGCTGGGCTGAGGGCGCCCCAGCGGCTGCTACCTGTCGATCCTTATCCTATCTGGCCTTCATGGGTTACTTATGGAGGGGGGATTTCCGGATACCTGCTCAGCCTGATGATCTGCTCCTGCACTGTTCACCTGGCGGATGGGCTTACTACATTGCAGGCGGTGGCCGGTGACCCGTGGCCTAGTGCTCCTTGATCCTACTTATGGGTCGTGCCTCCTGCTGGCCTTAACCTTCTAAAATTTATTTTTATTTTTTGTTTCCTGTTTTGTCTTTTCTTTTTTATGTTTTCATACCTACTGGACGGTTGCTGCATTGCCCGGCCTGGGCTGGGCATCGCCCATGGCTTCGGAGACTGAAAGGATCTAGGGGGTGGTGAGTAAGCCCTGTCCTTAATATTTCATGTACAATACGCTTGACCTAGAGGTGTCCTCTACATCCTAGAATAGAGATCGTCCTGCAGTGTGGAGGCGATGGCTCGCTCCCTCAACGTCTGGACATCTACGAATTTTTTTTTCTTCTTCTTCTTGTTCCTTGTTTACATATTCTTTGCTGCTTCGTTAATGTCCTTTGGGTACACCCCTTAGATTAGGTGGGGTATCCCTGACTGTTTTGGGGGGTTTTGGGCTTAAACTTCTCTGGACAATGTTATTGTTATGTTTACTACGTTTCTCAGGGAAGGGGGGTTATTTGGTTACTATTGGGTCCTGGAGAGTTATGTGTCGCCCTAAATCTCACTTACGCCCAGGAGGGGAGTGTACTCGAACATGCAGCCCATCCTTAGTCTCCACCCACTTGTCTGGACAGATATTATGGGTTTGGATGACATTAAAGTAATATCCTGGAATGTACAGGGTCTCAACAATAAATTTAAGAGATCCATGGTTTGTAACTATCTGAAGCACCTTAAACCGCATATTGTTATGCTACAGGAGACTCATCTGGATGGTAATAAGGTCTTGGCCCTGAGATGCCCCTGGATGCAGAGGATGGTGCATGCCACATACTCCACGTACTGTATTCCCGGGGGGCCTCAGTGCACCATACTGCATACTGTCACATACCCTGGCGGCAAATTCGCAATTGTGGTCCTTGATATCCAAGCCACTCAGATAGCGCTGGTCAGCGTGTACATACCTCCGCCATTTCACGTACAGGTTTTGTATACCATCCTTGAAAAACTTGCTCCATACCTCCCACTGCCGATTCTAATTTCTGGGGATTGTAATAACATCCTTGACTCTGCTCTAGACTCCTCCAACCCGGCTAGGCCTCCGGGCACTGAATTACTGTCCTGGGCCCAGACTTCTATGGTGGAAGAGGTGTGGAGGTGGAAGCACCTCAGGGCCTATTCTCATTTATCTCATACACGTGGCTCCCCGGCCCGGATATATATGGCGTTTGGCAACCAGCCTATGTTAGGCATGTTGTCAGGTGCTACCTACTTGCCCGGTGGCCTGTCGGATCATGTCCCACTCTCCATACCTTTTTCTGTGCCAGGGGGGTAGGAAGTCTGGAAGCTGGAGATTATCACCCGTGTGGCTGGGGGAGGAGGGAGTGACAGCAAAAGTGTCCCCAGCTATGCTTACCTACTGGCACATTAATGCAGGCACTGCCCCGGCTCCGGTGGTTTGGGATGCTTTTAAAGCCACCACCAGGGGGGAGTATATTTCAGGTATCAAAGCGGTTTGCAGGGAACACAGCACTACCCATACATTGCTGCAAGATGAGGAGGCCGTCTGACCAGTGGCCTATACAGACTCTCCTGTTGAATCCACGGTGGCCGCACTTAAGCGGGCAAGGCGTGCCATCAATCTCCACCATGTGGGGCTGACGCAGTGTTCCTGGCGGCTGTCGAGGGAAAACTTGTTTGAGAAAGGGGACACAAATGGTAAACTCTTAGCAATGTTGGTAGCGGAACAAAGGTCACAAACTAACATTACAGCCATTCTGACTGACGCAGGGACAAGAGTGACAGACCCTCCTCTTATTCTACAGGAGTTTCTTGCCTACTATAAAGATCTTTACTTGCGCATTCCCGGGTACGACCTGGGCGCCTTGCAGGACTTGTTGGGTGGGCTTACCATCCTGCAGTTGGCAGGTGCGGACAGGGAATATCTGGAAATGCCTATTACTTTGAAGGAGATACAGCGGGCAATAGCTTCCTTCCCTAATGGGAAGTCCCCTGGGCCGGACGGCTTCCCGGCTGAGTGGTACAAGAAGTATATCGATTCTGTCGGACCCAGGCTCAGGGACCTCTATTTGGATTGTCTAGAAATGGGGGTTCTGCCAGATTCCTTCAGGGATGCCCATGTGGTATTGCTGCCAAAAGCAGGGAAAGATCCCCTCCTATGCTCCTCGTAAAGACCTCTTGCCCTGCTCAACATGGATTTAAAAATACTAACCAAGGTACTGGCAATGCGTCTCTCTAGCGTTCTGGGATCCCTGATAAATATTGACCAAACCGGGTTTATACCAGGCAAGTCTACAGACACTAACTTATGCAGACTGTTCACTAATATTAAACTCACCCATGACAACACGGGCTCTAGGGCCTTGGCCTCGCTGGATGTGGCCAAGGCTTTTGACTCTGTTGATTGGGGGTACATGTGGGAGGTACTACGATTGATGGGCTTTGGTCCTGTGTTTCGCAGATGGATCAGTATCCTATATAGTGCCCCTAGGGCAGTTCTCAAGATTGGATCCCTCCTATCTGAAGCTTTTGTGATCGAGAGGGGCACTCGTCAGGGATGCCCTTTATCTCCGAGCTTGTTTGCTTGGGTGATGGAGCCTCTGGCCTTTGCTCTCCACTCGTCACTAGAGATCGGCAGCCTAAAAATAGGGGGTATAGAGGAGAGATTGGCGCTCTATGCAGACAACCTTATCCTTTTTTTGGCTGATGCGTGCCCGTCCCTACAGGCCGCACTGAAAATTTTGGTCACCTTTGCGAGTTTTTCAGGGCTGAGGGTGAATTGGTCTAAGTCCCATGTGGTCCCCCTAGATCTAATGACCCGATCACTAGCGGATGACTCCCTCCCTCTACAGTGGGTTGAAAAAATCTGGGTGTTCAACTAACAAAATCGGTCAGGGATTATTACTCCCTTAATCTTCTCCCGCTACTCTCAAATCTTAAGACACGGTTGGAATCTTGGAAACATCTTCCCCCATCCCTGGTGGGTAGGGTTAACCTGATCAAAATGAAAATATTGCCTGTTTTTTTGTACTATCTTAGGAACTCACCGGTCTGTGTACCACAATCCTTTTTCTGGAAAATCAATACACTCATTAGCTCCTTTCTGTGGAACTCAAAAGTTCCCAGGGTTAAATTGGCTATTTTACAGGAGCCATGCTGTAGAGGAGGACTAGCGGTCCCACATTTAAAAAAATATTATTTAGCTGGTCAAATGGTGGTCATGCACAATTGGTTCACAGGAGACTCTGAGGATGCAGCAGTGGTGGTGGAGGCTGCATCTCTGGGGTCCTATGCAGCCCTGGGTGGACTACCCTTGCGGGGACTTAGGGCTCCATATGAACTCACAGTGTTCATATGCGGGCTACGATTATGGCCTGGTCCTCCATCTGCAGGCAGCAAGGTCCGAATCACCAGGGATGGTCCCCTCATACTCCCCTCTGGAAAAACACGCTCCTACCTCATTTCTCAAACATACCGGATTTTCACGTGTGGCCTGGAAAGGGAATTAGAATGTTAGGAGATGTCATGCCTAGCAGTCTACGGCTATGAACCACAACTGCGGAGAGAGGAGTGGTAGGGTTTAGGTGTGTATTTTATAATGGCAATCGGTACTGAACCCCAGGCGTCACTCTCAGTCTAAGGCGGAGAGTTTGGAGTTCGTGACATCATCTGCCAACTGGATCTGGGGTTAATTGATTTTGAGCAGGAAAGGTATTATTTCATACCCCCTACTGGTTCTTTAGGGTAACTTGGTGAAGATATCACATAGACTGAGGTATAACATAAAGTCTTACGTATATAGCGAATGCAGCAAAGTAAATGAGATCCAGCACAAGGTTAAATGAAAGTCTTATCCATATAGTAGTTGTATCAAGATAAACAGATCAGCAAAGGTCAACTGCAATTCTCATAACTATAACAGATGCATCAGAGTAATCAGACCCACATATGGTTAAACGAATGTAACTCAGCTATAGCAAATGCATCCAGGTAATCAAGCCAGCATAAGGTAATTCGGAAAGTCTTATCCTTAAAGTGTATGTATCAAGGCAATCCAGATCCAGTATATGGTACATGAAAGTCTCACAATAAATGTAGCAAGGTACTTATCAGTTTTCCTGGTAGTAAAGTGGAGGATCCCTGGCAGGGAGGTGGCAGTGGGGAATCCACAACTGGGTCTCCAGGCTGCTGTAGGCAGGGTCGGTCGGGTCCTTTCCAGGCGAGGGTCAGAGGTTGCTGGGGGTTGCAGGCGTTGAAACCGCAATAAAGGAACGCCATGCAGGTCCCCAAAGCCGGCTTTTAATACACGAGGAAGTGCGGGTGGGCGGAGCCGCACGTTCCCCTGGACACTTCCACAATCCAGCGTGGAACGCAGCAGCGCCGCACACCCGCGTCATAGTGCCGACGCCGAGTGCGTTCCACGCTGGAACGCATCGGCGATTGCGGCGGACGCCGCTTACAGGAGATCTTATCTTGAACACTTCACTTATGACCTTTGATCAACTGCAATAAAAGTATAACATCCCTACTGCCTATTTGTTCCGCTACCTACAGTTGCGCCATACCTTCCGGTGCCAATTTGGGGGCTTGACGCTCACAGTGCAGATGTCCCGATTAGAGAAATTATTGAGAAGAGACACTCTCACTAAACCACTATCGGATGTTTATAGGCATCTTTTTCAAACATCTTTAGTACATTCCCTTACCTGTAAGGGTCCTTGGCTAGCTGACGCCCCTGCACTGACTGATGAGGACTGGGAGGATGTCTGGGATTACCCCTTTAGCCACTTGGTGTCGGCCCGAGACAAGCTTATTCAATTTACAATTCTGCACCGTGTCTATTACACCCCGGCAAGACTAGCCCGCATCTATGGGGGCAACAGCTTTGGATGTTGGAGGTGCTCTGATTTGCCGGCAGGTCTTATCCACATTTTGTGGGCCTGGCCGCGAATCCGACCATTCTGGCTTGAGGTCACTAATTTCATGTCACAATATGTTGAGGTGCCATTTAATCCTGATGTACGCACATGTATTTTGGGGCTAACCGAACACCTGGCTCCTACCAATGCGAGACATGCCTTCCTGGGGATATTATTGTATTGCGCCAGGAAGCTGGTGATACTGCGGTGGAGACAGAGTGCGCCCCCAACTATATCTGACTGGAAGGGACTGGTAAACTCCTACCTCAGCCTTTATAAGGCTACGTATCACAGCAGAGGATGTCCCAGTAAGTTCACAAAAGTCTGGGGTAGCTGGGTAGAATCTGCGGAAACAGTGGGTTGAGCGTATTGGCTTCTTCACTGTGGAGGTCTCGGGGTGAATGTATGCAGGGGTTTAGGGTTGCTATGAATACAATTTTTTTGACCCTATACTATAGGTTATTCTGTACAATATATAATTCTGTGTAATGTACTGACACTCCAGGGGGGCGGTGGGGACACA
>NW_017306925.1:427956-438255 GCF_000935625.1 Nanorana parkeri | reverse complement strand
GGGGGGATATGTTTTGTGTAAGGTTATCCCATTGTTGGGGATAGATTATAAGTGGTTAACTTGTTGCACTAATTGTGTGCTCTCACGGCTGTGAGTGCGTATGTTGTGAACTGTATTACTTACAAAATATTTAATAAAAAAAATTAAAAAATAAATAAATTCTGCTGAACAGCCTGAAATTAGACAATCCACTTGGGCAACAAAGGGAATATCACCCCGCAAGCTGTCATATCCTGCTAAGAAACATAGCATAAACGAACCAACATCGTGGGAAGACATAGAAAAATTACCAAAACGTGAAGCTAATCAATGGAGAGAGGCAGCAGAAGAAGAAGTAAAATCCCTCAAGAAAATAAAACCTGGACACTCACAGAGCTTTCCCCCAATCACAGAACTATAGGAGGCAAATGGACTTTTAGGGTGAAGCTCGATGCAGAAGGAAATATCCACAAATACAAGGCCGGATTAGTGACCAAGGGATACTCCCATAAATGTGGAAAGGACTATGATGAAACATTCGCTCCTGTTGTAAAACACCACCATCAGAACACTCCTTAGGGCTTGTTCACACCAAATCCAGACCAGATCTGCATGAGTTTCTCCACATACAGTGCAGTATGCCGAGTTTTTGTTGCATTTTGGGCCTTTTGTAGCCTAAAATGGGCTTTCAGTGCGTTCCAGGGTGTTTGCATGCGTTTTTGATGCGTTTGCATGCATTCTGGTGCGTTCCAGAGCAGAACAAATAGGGCATGCTGCAGTTTTTCCACATGCTCTGGAACAGAATGCTGTGATGTGAACAAGAGCCCAAAATACCATTGGAATACATTGGCTGCCGTTTTGATGCATTCTGTAACTGCTCTGCTCTGCATCTGCTCCACACTTGGTGTGAACAAGCCCTTAGCATCGTAGCTGGGAAGGGCCTGCAAGAGAAACACATAGACGTTAAAACTGCTTTCCTATATGGAGACATTAAGGGAGATCTCTGCATGTAGCAACCACCATGGTTTGAACAAGGACACAACCTTGTGTGTAAACTCCACAAGAGCATATACGAACTCAAGGAATCTGCAAGAATGTGGAATGAAAAAGTGAATTAAATACTCACAAAAGAGGGATACACAAGAAGCAAAGCAGATCTCTGTCTTTATTCCAGGAATCAAGAAAACCGATGGATATACATCCTAATTTATGTTGATGACATTATAACTGGTTTTGAACAAGAAGGGGACTATATAGTAAAATAGTTCACAAACTAATACAGAACTTTGAACTCAAAGAGCTGGGAAACATCAGTCACTATCTGGGAATTCAAATAGAGAGGGAGGAATATGGAAGCTATCCTCTCAACCAAAGTCAGAAAATTGCTTAAATTTTGGAACAATTCCACATGCAAGTTGCAAAGGAAGTAAAAACACCTACGGAAGCAGGCTGCCAAAGGAGCAATGAAGCAGAAAACTTGCTACCCAACAATGACATGTACTGCTGAGCAATCGGAAAACTACCATACATTGCCACTGTGACAAGACCAGACATAGCGGCAGCAGTGGGCATACTCGCTAGAAAAGGCGCAGCACCGTGTCAGCGTGAATGGAACGCAGTAAAGAGGGTAATACACAACTTAAAAGGAACAATTCGGATGAAGCTACGACTGCCAGCAATGTCAAATCCAAAACTAGTTGGATTGGGTCAGAGACTGAACAGAACGCAAATCCACAGGTGGCTACATCTTCCAATATGGGGAAGGAACCATAAGGTGTCTGTGAGTAATGTCAAATATACAGTTATGCTCTTCAATCAATGAAGCCACCAAAAATAGTTGCATATTAGAGTGGCACATTAATGAATGTAATCTACCTATCACTCTAGATTATCTTGACAAATACAAAATACTAGACTTAAATGGGAATGTAAGCAGAAAAAAGTTGCCAAATTAGCCACAAGCGACTTAGAGTGAAATGTTTTCTTGCCAGTTAATCAAATCATCATGGGACATATGTAAATATCTAAAGATTAGGATTGTAACAAGGCAAAAAAAAAAATGCAAGTATGACCTTCAGTCATAGTAAGTGACCCTGTGAGCAAATAGGGGGATCTTGTTAGATACAAAAAGTATAAATAAAAGAATATCCAGCTGGTTTTTAATAGGATATGCTATGGCCAATTAAAATAAGCTAAAGTAGTATTTTATAATGCATTTTATTTTGGTGAGATCCTGTTATTTTCAAGCATCTTAACTTCATAAAGTACTTCTTCTTTTACAGTGCCTCTCTAGCATATATAACATGTACTGTATAACAGTGATGTGCCCTACCTTCTGAGCTAGGTGAGGCACCCCCCGTCCCGTCGAAGCTCCACCCCCTGACCTGCCAAAGCCCCACCCTCAGTCCAGACAAAGCCCAGCCCCCAGCTCAGTAACCAAGCTGTGTGGGGAGGAGGAAGGGAGGAGACAGGGAGGAGCCTCCCTGTCCCTCACTTGCTTGTCACTGCTGAGGCATCGAGATCTATGGCCTCAGTGGGGGTTTTTTAATTTTTTCTGATTGGACAGCTTGGAACAATGGTGCTTTGCCATGGGTCCAAGCCATCCACAGAGCTCACACCTCTAACATTGAGTAGAGGCTGTGACAGCTCTTGCCTCACTAGTTAGGATACACAAGCAGTAGGGAAGCCTGCTGCTGTGTAGCCTAACTACCTGTCAAAATCCGAATGCAGCGCTGCCTGTAATTAACAGGCAGCGCTCCATCCATGACAGGTTACACAGCGGGAAGGCTTTCCCTGCTGTGTAACCTGTAACAAGCTGCACTAAATGGAGAAAAAGCTGTCAGCTTTAGACTTGAAGCTGACAGCCTTTTCCTCCATAATACTAAGTGAGGCTCTGCCTCCTCTGACCGCACGCCCCTGCTGTATCAGCAGAATATGGTCACAGTGAATAATGCTTACCCTTTTGTCCATGCCCCTAACCCACTTTTATCTCCCTCAGCGCAATGTGGACCCCAGTTTTTCCACAATGTTGTCAACTTTGTGTTTGTGGGTCCTAACTCTAAATTTCCAGACTGTTTATTCGAGGCTTTACTGCCTTACTTTGCACAAATGTAAAATGAATACATACAGTATCTTGATCTTGACTCTTGCTCACCAGCCCAGTGACTGTGGCCAAAATGTTTTAAAGGCTTAGAAAGTCCCTGTGACCCTGCCAATTTTCTGAAGCCTCTTGTGGCCTCTACTTGAATTTTTTTAATATTTTACTGTGCTAGTTCTTCGAATTTACGCTCTTTACATATCTGCCTTTGGTTGTTTTGAGTTATTTGTGAATACAGATTTAGTTTTCCTTCGTATACTGTGAAGGCTTAGTTACAATCTGATCAAGGCATTTATTGCTTTGAAAAAAATAGCTTAGGCTATACATCATCAGACCAAGCTGGACTATGTTGTAAATATAGCATTTTTATTGTTTTCTACATTTAGGATGCCCAGCTTTTTAAGTTACAATGTACTCCCAATATATCCCCTCTGGTCAGTATCTGGGACCACCTGTGTTGGAAAGTGGTTTGCTAATGTTTGTGGGTCCTTCAAGACAGCTGTGGTATTAAATTTACATGAATTATATTTTATAACAAATTCAGGGATTATTTGCCTTTCTAGATGTCTTCCATACAACTTATCCCTACAAAACATAATACAAGAGTATTACCAGCTGCCGAAAGCACACAGCATAGTGATATACATAGACTATTAAAAGCCATCAGACTGATAAAATGACAAATACATCCTAATGAATGGTCCAAATGTAATTTTATCAGTGGATTTATAAATACATTATTGGGTGTACTCTGTGTAGTAAGGCCAAATTCTGAATGACTGATTTCTCTAAAAAATGCTTTTAATGTAAAGTAAAAATTCTTACCCAAAATACTGTTGCCACGATCTCCGTATCCTCCAAAGGTGAACACATGTGAGTGGTCAGCAGTTACAACCGTTAATGTATCAGTTTCAGATGTCATCTGTCCAGCTATCTTGATGGCTTTGTCAAATTCAACAGCCTCAGTCAATGAATTCTTGGCATTTGTATCATGGTGACCATGGTCAATTCTGCCACGTAAAGAATCAACTAATGTTAGGTTTTAGTTAAATGCATTTTATAGTGAGACTCATTAATTGTACTTTTAACTGACTATCACCTTCTCTGTTACAACCAAAATTCACTTATACAATAACAATGGATGTGTCCCAATTAATGGAAAGAGAACTGACTAACTGGTTCTTTTTCTTTAGTACTTTTTGTGGCTGTGTAAGTTACTTTTTTGCTAACAGTTATTTATTGCTTTTTTTCTGGCTCAGAAAATCACAACCATTTTCAGGAAGAAAGTTCAAGAAATTCTGAGTGTTAATTTACTGATATTTAATTAGATGCAATGTGTGCATTATAGCCATATACAGTAATCATTAAGTTAAACAGAGTGGTGGACATATAGCTTGTGCATCCCATGCCTGCAAGAACTGACACTCCCCAAGGTGTGAAGAATATCTGTCTCTCTTTCTGTCAGCCCTGTCATGTGACCTATCACATGACCCGAGAGACAAAAATAAGTTTGCATTCACTTCCTGCTGGGTGGCTGTTCTGACAAAAGATCGTAAATAGTAGGTACGGTTTTGTCTGTGAGCACGTCAGCCACAGAACCTTTAAACCCACCACGGAGCCCGCAACATCATACCTCCCAAGCTATAGAGCCCCCCTCCCCTCATCCTAAGAGCTTAGTAGCGCTGCTCCCAAACCCATTCACCTTTAGAGCTCTATATCATAGAGCAAGCCCTCCAACCCCAGGGGCCCCCAGAGCACCTAAGCCTCAGAATTCCTACTTCCCAACTCCCTAGCTTCAGATCCACAAGGACTTTCCCCTACCCATACTTTTCCTCTTACTGACCACTGCACCAGCCCATTTCTTCAACGGCCTAAAGTCTATATTATCTCCATGAGCATCACTTATTAGGGCAGCTCAGGATATCCTTAGTCACCACATATTTGGATAACAATTGAGCTATCCAGAGGGTGCTATATAATAGGCTACCTATAGATATTAGATGGTTATGACCCAATCTGGCCAATAACAAATAGATCAGGAATTTATTGAATGGATCAATAGATTGCTTCAGACATCCCTTGGTCAACTAATTTTAAGTTGATCAGTTAGTGTTCTTTGACTAAAATAAGAGGGGTATCAAGCAGTATCAGGATTCACTGCCAAAGTCATAATATTGCATGCTCAGCTAAAGTTATTATTTGGTTTATGGAAGCTACCAACTTATGTGCATGGTTAAAAAATAATCTTAGCAGACTGATCTTAAGGTACTTAGGCTATCATTTTAATAGGATTTTTCAAAATTCTACTCAATGAACACACGGGTGTCTGTTGTATCCAGACATACACATTTGTAAGATATAAGCATGCACATTATTATCTACTAAAAGGTCCTTGGGGAATCACATTGTTTGCAAAGATCTGTCTTCTTAAATCTATAAATTAGCCTGTCATGTTATCCCAAGATTCCCCGGTTTTAACTTGTATACTTATCTTCTACAAAAAGGAAGAACCCATTGGAATTCTTTCTCAGAATCTTGATGGCCTTCTCAGTCATTTCAGCCAGGGATGGGTCCAAGGAATGATCTCGGTTCAATTCATACTTCATGTCTTTTGGCTCAAAAAGACCTAAAAATATTTACAGGTCGGATAATTTACCATTTTTTGGTTTGTTTCTTGAAAAATTTGAACTGACCTAGGCTAAAGTTACCAGATTTTCAAAATGAAACCCAGGAATGTCCTAATCACCATGCTCAACTTTAACTAAACCCCTATTTATAGCCACACCCAAGGTTTTTTTCACCTTGAAAATATGTTTTATGAATAAAGTGAGTGTTACCTAGTAAATGTTTTGCAGATTGTATTGCCAAATCCTTTAAAAATATACCACATTGTCTTGTCATAATTACACATGTCAAAGAAAACCCATGTTTATTTGTTTTCTTGTGATTTGTATTAGTATACATGACAAAAATACTCTACCCATAAGGTAATCGGTGTTAGCCTCATCTACAGCATTAAACTGGTCTTTGTTCCATACATATTGTGCCCGCTGTAAATAAAAATAAAAAGGGAATAAAACTAAAATTTGTGGTAAAAATTACATTTTCATAAATAACATTCTACTTACCTCAATAGGAGCAGTCTGAGGTCTTAACAGGGACAGACAAAGAGTTATGCTTACCAGTATCACATGCCCATTGAAATAAAGAAAATATCCATATCATATTGTTTATAAACAATACAAAGGTGCCAGGATTCCCCCACTGTTATGTCATATGTGTACTGTTACCTAAATGGAGCTGTTAGGCATGAACCTCCTTCACTGATAAAATTCCTAATAGTGCTATTACCCAAAACTGGTAAAGATACTGAACTGTGTGAGGCTTTTGGATGCATTTCCCATCTTAATGTGTGTGTTGTAAAGTAGCCACCGCTCCAAGCTAGCTGCTGATCTTGGAACGGTGGCTACTTTCAACACACACAGAGACCATGGGCAACAAAAGTAGTCACCCTCCAGAAGGAAGGACAGTGTCCGCACCAATTCAAACATGTTTTGAGGATCTAGAGTTGAGTGATAAACAAATAAGCTACATTTTTGTTAATAGTTAAGGTACTTGAATGCATTTTTAAGATATAACTCCTGAGTTTAGTGTCACTTTAAAAGCTGCCAAAGATATGGGAGGACTTGGGTTGCCAGAATTCTATCACTACATATGCAGAAATTCAAAGAGAATTTAAAAGGTAGTTATTAAATGCTTTAGATCATTTCTTTGTTTTCAGTAATAAAGAAGATCATCAAAAACTGCATTCAGATTATCCAGTTAGTATATCTGAAGTCACACATTGTAGGACACTTAAACCTAGCACTGGTGACAACACCAGGAAAATGGGAAGCTAGCACTGCAGTGATATTATAACAGTGGCTTCTCTAAATTCTTGATGTGTAGAACAATCTCTAGTTCCTTTATGTGAGTGCAAAAGAGAAACCAATGATTAAACAGTAGAGGGGATAAAAGAAGTACATTGCAGATCTATAATTATAAGAGAAACAACCATAAGTAGGAATAAAATCTGAAAGTATACAGGGCAATCAGGTTGAACTGTTAAAGCACCTGTCTTGTGCTCAGCCATATATCAGTTAAGTTCCGGCCATCCTTACGAACAGCTTGATTTGATGTACTGGTTGGATATTCTGGATCAGGTGTGCCCTTGGCACTCATGTAGGCTCTCCCACCTCCCAGAATCACCTGCAGGAAATACCAAGTATAAAGTAATAATAAATGTCTGAAGTAAATTTAAAAAATAATGATTTCACATTAGCCCTATCAACATTCTAGGATAGCATTCTTTCATATTTTTAAATAAAAAATATTCCTTGAGGGATCAAGGAATACTACTAAAAATGTCTAATTGTTATGTTGAAAAAGCATATCTAATCACAGTGTTTTACAAAACCCCATTTGCCCTCTGTAATTACATTTATATCCGTGTTGTACACCAGTTGGTGTGAAATATCCTTGCAGCTACTGTTAATCATATTGTCAGTCATCTCGTTGTCTGAGTACCAGTCCCTATCGACAATGTGAGCATAGGCTGCAGCTGGCGAGGCATGTTGGACACGAGTGGTTGTCACAATACCCACTGATTTACCTGAAAAAAAGAAGACCATAGGAAACAGGTAGAAAAAAGGAACCATAAGCATGTTGCAAGAAAGTGGTATCAAATTGTAGATGACAAGATGCTCAACTCATACAGTCCTAGGTAAAGTTTTCAGTCCAATTTGTGAGAAGTCTCTAAAAGATAACTAATGTGTGTGTTTCAGACTGGAATGTCTAGGTGTAGTGGCAGTCATTGGCAAAGTGCACAGATGCAGTGGTGGCCACTGGTGGAGTGCATGGTTGCAATGCTGGTCACTGTTACAGTGCGTTGATGATGTCAGTGGGAGAAATAATCTGCTATAAAGGGGTCTGAGATGTTCTGAAAGGGATTAACACATCTCTTCCATCTGGGTCTCAGGGGAGGTAGGTACTACAGTCAAAACATGCATCTGCCCGGGAGTGAAAGACAAACTTTTCCCTCTTAAAATTTAAGGGGATTAAGAAGAATGGCAGTCTGTCTTTACCCCTTGACAGGAGGTCTACTGGCATTGGCAACTATGTGCAGGTAGTTTAAGGGGGAGCAAACTGCTCCCAAGCTGCCTGTGCGGACATGAACTGGTGACATTTTTAAGTCAACAATGCTGTCCACCACTGTATTGCTTAGAATAATCCCTGGAATTCATAACAAGTGTTGTAGTCTCCCGTCCGAGCAACAAAAGGTGCAACTTGAAATAGATTCATATAACTGTTCATAAGGTGTATATGAATCTATTGCCTCAGACAGAATTTTGTCTGTGACACAATAATTATAATTTACTCCAATGGTGAGGAGATCTTATATACCTCCAATTTTCTTATCACAGATATGGGGTATTTCCAAGTTAATTTGTCCCAGCCCTAGCGACAGAATGTAAAAGTGTTGCACCTAAGAACTACCTGAAATTGTCACGCTCCTTGGAAGTAGCAAGAAAACTGTTGCACGGCTTTCATGAATTTGCCCCAGGACATTCTAAAAGAACCATGACTCCCAAAAAGTTTTGTAAATGTTTTAATGAATTTCCCCAATGTGTCCTTGGCAATATGGTGGCAGAACACATAGGAAGCTATTTACTAAGCTGACAAAGACAGCTGAATGAATAACTGAGCCAAAGCCTGCTCGGCCATTCACAGCAGCCCTGTATGGCTATTATTAGCTGTGCATGAGCTGCATTCGTCTCACTTCACTTTCCTTCGGTTCAACCGAACAGCCTCAGCACATTTGGCAGAACCGAGGGGAAGAACCCGTTCACCTCAGACATCTGGATCGACTGAAGTGAATGTTCAACAGTTCATTCCCTGCTGTTCACCCCTATTCTCATTGGGGCCAAATAGCAGAGAGTGAATAGCCGAATGCTGCCTACCAGCATTCAGCGTGGTCACTCTGTTTGCTACCTTATGTAATCATAAAAAAATAGCATCTTAATCCATACCAGACCCTTTAGGTCTGAAAGGAATTTAAAGGGAGACCCCAACTCCCAAAAATCAGAAAAAAATGTGGGGTCCCCCTAAAATTCCCAACCACACCCTTAATCCGACCACTGGCCTGGCAGAGCAGGAAAGGGGAGGGACGCGCGAGCCCCCCCATCCCTGCATCATACAAGGGCATTTTCCCATAGCCCTAGCCCGGTGGTTGTGAGGGTCTGCGTGCGGGGGGGGGGCTCATCTGCATCACCACGGGACTAGCACCGCCCATTTGTTTTCATGCTATGACAGCTCACTGACCTCAAATGGCATGAAAACAATGAGTGGTATGAGTCCTGTGACTTCATGGGACCAACTCCGCCCATTTGTTTACATTCGGGCAGGAGCTGTCAAATGGGTCATTTAGCGGCTGACGGGTGCACGGGCATCAAAACTTTTTTATTTCGGCGAGTTGGCGGGCATCGTTCATCGGGATTGACACTGAATTACATGAGTGACCATGGATTGCAGTGTTAGACGATTGTTTGTGGGTTTTTTTTACTAATAAAAAACTGTGTTTGTGTTTTTTGTTCAATTAAAGGATTTTTTAACAGTGTGGTGTGTTTATTTACTTTTGTGCTAACTGTTTGGTGAATGAGTAGGAGTAACAACTACCCCTTACTCATTCACAAGGAGGACGGAATCTGGGTGCCCCCTTTATGAAAGGGGGTACCCAGATGCAGATAAGCCCCCCTGCCCACAGACCCCCAGAACCACCAGGCCAGAGTTGTGGGGAGGAGGGTCTTGTCCTCATTGGCTATTGTGAACATCCTGTACAGCCAGTGGTGTATTTTGGTTTTGTGCTACCCTAGGTAAGACTAAACACGGACACACCCCCCCCCCCCATGTAAATTTGCCCCACCCCTTCCTATTAAAGACATTTTGCGTAACCTGTCAATCGCTGTATCCAGCTTCTGACAGATTGCGCAATTAGCATACTGGGGAAGCCCACTGCCCACTTTGCTTATCCTGTCTGAAGCTGGATGCAGCTAGCGCCTGTTTAAATAGTAACCGATGTACGCTGTATCACTTCTGCCAATGTCAGAGAGGAGGCAGAGGTTGTCGGTCGATTAAGGCAAAGGCAAGGATAATTTTTTTTCCTCTTACTGGCAGGTGAGGCTCTA